>NW_027637584.1:0-50000 GCF_951216825.1 Electrona antarctica
ACTAAAACATGATGCAGCCTCTACGTCTCTACTAAAACATGATGCAGCCTCTACGTCTCTACTAAAACATGATGCAGCCTCTACGTCTCTACTAAAACATGATGCAGCCTCTACGTCTCTACTAAAACATGATGCAGCCTCTACGTCTCTACTAAAACATGATGCAGCCTCTACGTCTCTACTAAAACATGATGCAGCCTCTACGTCTACTAAAACATGATGCAGCCTCTACGTCTCTACTAAAACATGATGCAGCCTCTACGTCTCTACTAAAACATGATGCATCCTCTACGTCTCTACTAAAACATGATGCAGCCTCTACGTCTCTACTAAAACATGATGCAGCCTCTACGTCTCTACTAAAACATGATGCAGCCTCTACGTCTCTACTAAAACATGATGCAGCCTCTACGTCTCTACTAAAACATGATGCAGCCTCTACGTCCTACTAAAACATGATGCAGCCTCTACGTCTCTACTAAAACATGATGCAGCCTCTACGTCTCTACTAAAACATGATGCAGCCTCTACGTCTCTACTAAAACATGATGCAGCCTCTACGTCTCTACTAAAACATGATGCAGCCTCTACGTCTCTACTAAAACATGATGCAGCCTCTACGTCTCTACTAAACATGATGCAGCCTCTACGTCTCTACTAAAACATGATGCAGCCTCTACGTCTACTAAAACATGATGCAGCCTCTACGTCTCTACTAAAACATGATGCATCCTCTACGTCTCTACTAAAACATGATGCAGCCTCTACGTCTCTACTAAAACATGATGCAGCCTCTACGTCTCTACTAAAACATGATGCAGCCTCTACGTCTCTACTAAAACATGATGCAGCCTCTACGTCTCTACTAAAACATGATGCAGCCTCTACGTCTCTACTAAAACATGATGCAGCCTCTACGTCTCTACTAAAACATGATGCAGCCTCTACGTCTCTACTAAAACATGATGCAGCCTCTACGTCTCTACTAAAACATGATGCAGCCTCTACGTCTCTACTAAAACATGATGCAGCCTCTACGTCTCTACTAAAACATGATGCAGCCTCTACGTCTCTACTAAAACATGATGCAGCCTCTACGTCTCTACTAAAACATGATGCAGCCTCTACGTCTCTACTAAAACATGATGCAGCCTCTACGTCTCTACTAAAACATGATGCAGCCTCTACGTCTACTAAAACATGATGCAGCCTCTACGTCTCTACTAAAACATGATGCAGCCTCTACGTCTCTACTAAAACATGATGCAGCCTCTACGTCTCTACTAAAACATGATGCAGCCTCTACGTCTCTACTAAAACATGATGCATCCTCTACGTCTCTACTAAAACATGATGCAGCCTCTACGTCTCTACTAAAACATGATGCAGCCTCTACGTCTCTACTAAAACATGATGCAGCCTCTACGTCTCTACTAAAACATGATGCAGCCTCTACGTCTACTAAACATGATGCAGCCTCTACGTCTCTACTAAAACATGATGCAGCCTCTACGTCTCTACTAAAACATGATGCCTACCTCTACGTCTCTACTAAAACATGATGCAGCCTCTACGTCTCTACTAAAACATGATGCATCCTCTACGTCTCTACTAAAACATGATGCAGCCTCTACGTCTCTACTAAAACATGATGCAGCCTCTACGTCTCTACTAAAACATGATGCAGCCTCTACGTCTCTACTAAAACATGATGCATCCTCTACGTCTCTACTAAAACATGATGCATCCTCTACGTCTCTACTAAAACATGATGCAGCCTCTACGTCTCTACTAAAACATGATGCAGCCTCTACGTCTCTACTAAAACATGATGCAGCCTCTACGTCTCTACTAAAACATGATGCAGCCTCTACGTCTCTACTAAAACATGATGCAGCCTCTACGTCTCTACTAAAACATGATGCAGCCTCTACGTCTCTACTAAAACATGATGCAGCCTCTACGTCTCTACTAAAACATGATGCAGCCTCTACGTCTCTACTAAAACATGATGCAGCCTCTACGTCTCTACTAAAACATGATGCAGCCTCTACGTCTCTACTAAAACATGATGCAGCCTCTACGTCTCTACTAAAACATGATGCAGCCTCTACGTCTCTACTAAAACATGATGCAGCCTCTACGTCTCTACTAAAACATGATGCAGCCTCTACGTCTCTACTAAAACATGATGCAGCCTCTACGTCTCTACTAAAACATGATGCAGCCTCTACGTCTCTACTAAAACATGATGCAGCCTCTACGTCTCTACTAAAACATGATGCAGCCTCTACGTCTCTACTAAAACATGATGCAGCCTCTACGTCTCTACTAAAACATGATGCAGCCTCTACGTCTCTACTAAAACATGATGCAGCCTCTACGTCTCTACTAAAACATGATGCAGCCTCTACGTCTCTACTAAAACATGATGCAGCCTCTACGTCTCTACTAAAACATGATGCAGCCTCTACGTCTCTACTAAAACATGATGCATCCTCTAAGCTCTACGTCTCTACTAAAACATGATGCAGCCTCTACGTCTCTACTAAAACATGATGCAGCCTCTACGTCTCTACTAAAACATGATGCAGCCTCTACGTCTCTACTAAAACATGATGCAGCCTCTACGTCTCTAAGCTCTACGTAAAACATGATGCAGCCTCTACGTCTCTACTAAAACATGATGCAGCCTCTACGTCTCTACTAAAACATGATGCAGCCTCTACGTCTCTACTAAAACATGATGCAGCCTCTACGTCTCTACTAAAACATGGATGCAGCCTCTACGTCTCTACTAAAACATGATGCAGCCTCTACGTCTCTACTAAAACATGATGCAGCCTCTACGTCTCTACTAAAACATGATGCAGCCTCTACGTCTCTACTAAAACATGATGCAGCCTCTACGTCTCTACTAAAACATGATGCAGCCTCTACGTCTCTACTAAAACATGATGCAGCCTCTACGTCTCTACTAAAACATGATGCAGCCTCTACGTCTCTACTAAAACATGATGCAGCCTCTACGTCTCTACTAAAACATGATGCAGCCTCTACGTCTCTACTAAAACATGATGCAGCCTCTACGTCTCTACTAAAACATGATGCAGCCTCTACGTCTCTACTAAAACATGATGCAGCCTCTACGTCTCTACTAAAACATGATGCAGCCTCTACGTCTCTACTAAACATGATGCAGCCTCTACGTCTCTACTAAAACATGATGCATCCTCTACGTCTCTACTAAAACATGATGCAGCCTCTACGTCTCTACTAAAACATGATGCAGCCTCTACGTCTCTACTAAAACATGATGCAGCCTCTACGTC
Organism: Electrona antarctica; assembly: GCF_951216825.1. Classification (NCBI taxonomy): domain Eukaryota; kingdom Metazoa; phylum Chordata; class Actinopteri; order Myctophiformes; family Myctophidae; genus Electrona; species Electrona antarctica. The sequence continues at coordinate 3,333 of NW_027637584.1, forward strand.
TCTACTAAAACATGATGCAGCCTCTACGTCTCTACTAAAACATGATGCAGCCTCTACTTCTCTACTAAAACACGTCTCTACTAAAACGTCTCTACTAAAACAAGAGACAGATTCAGTTCAGTCGGTGAGGCGTCAACAGACCTAGTTCTTGTTCGACAGTCTAATTGTTGTACAAGTACTGTTCCAGAGTCTGGAGGAGCTGCTCTTGATGCTCATGTAACGTTTTCCACGGCCACGGCCACGCCCACTGCCGTGGCCATGCCCACGCCCACTGCCACGCCCACGGCCACGGGTGCGGCAGTGTCTTGGAACAGGCTACAGCTGCGATGGACGTTATAGGGCTGTGAATCTTTGGGTGTCGCACCATTCGATTCGATTCGATTCCGATTCTTGGGGTCACGATTCGATTCAACTCGATTCTCAATCCAAAAACGAAAATCAATATGATTCTCGATTCAAATTCAGTCTTGAACTGAAGTGACTACAGTAACTTGAAAATGACTGAAGACATGATGTTTATACTTAGCCTGATTATCAGACTGTAGCTTTCTTGAAGCTTCAGTCTGACATTGTCTCCTGTCTGAGCGATTTCAAGGGGGAGGGGATTAGAATTTCCCTCAACCAATAGCCATTGTTGTTGTTTTTCCCTCCTTCCTCTGTGTGTTGCGCTGTGTGATGACGCTGAAAACGGGCCTCGGCGCTGATTGGTTTTTCGTTAGACCCACCCCCACCACTGATTCTCATTGGATAATACATTTTTGTACCGAAGAAATGATAGGTTCACAGTGCAACACCAGACCAAGAGACGCAGTCCACTTAGAGAGTGGGCGGGGTCTTTGGGCTGGATCCAGGCTAGTTTATACTGTGATTAGGGGCGGGGTCTTTGGGCTGGATCCAGGCTAGTTTATACTGTGATTAGGGGCGGGGTCTTTGGGCTGGATCCAGGCTAGTTTATACTGTGATTAGGGTGAGCTTACATTTCATATCACAAACACCATGTTGTGAAAACTCCTGTAACTGTAACCAGAACAAAATAGAATTTTTATTTTGAACCGTTCATAGCGGGAATCGCGATTCTAATTCGAACTTGACACCCCTAGTGGACGTCCCTGATGATGTTGGGGGGGGGGGGGGGGGGGGGGGCTGTGCTGTTCGCACCACTCTCTGCAGTGCTTTCTGTTCTGCGGCGGTGCAGTTCCCCAACCAGCCAGTGGGTGGTGCTGCTCGTCAGAACACTCTGGATGGCGCTCTTATAGAACGATAGGGGGGCGGGGCTCACTCTGAACTTCTTATAGAGCGATGGGGGGGCGGGGCTCACTCTGAACTTCTTATAGAGCGATGGGGGGGCGGGGCTCACTCTGAACTTCTTATAGAGCGATGGGGGGGGGGGGGGGGGGGGGGGGGGGGGCTCACTCTGAACTTCTTATAGAGCGATGGGGGGGCGGGGCTCACTCTGAACTTCTTATAGAGCGATGGGGGGGGGGGGGGGGGGCTCACTCTGAACTTCTTATAGAGCGATGGGGGGGCGGGGCTCACTCTGAACTTCTTATAGAGCGATGGGGGGGCGGGGCTCACTCTGAACTTCTTATAGAGCGATGGGGGGGCGGGGCTCACTCTGAACTTCTTATAGAGCGATGGGGGTGCGGGGCTCACTCTGAACTTCTTATAGAGCGATGGGGGGGGGCGGGGCTCACTCTGAACTTCTTATAGAGCGATGGGGGGGCGGGGCTCACTCTGAACTTCTTATAGAGCGATGGGGGGGCGGGGCTCACTCTGAACTTCTTATAGAGCGATGGGGGGGCGGGGCTCACTCTGAACTTCTTATAGAGCGATGCGGGGGCGGGGCTCACTCTGAACTTCTTATAGAGCGATGGGGGGGGCGGGGCTCACTCTGAACTTCTTATAGAGCGATGGGGGGGGCGGGGCTCACTCTGAACTTCTTATAGAGCGATGGGGGGGGGGGGCGGGGCTCACTCTGAACTTCTTATAGAGCGATGGGGGGGCGGGGCTCACTCTGAACTTCTTATAGAGCGATGGGGGGGGGGGGGGGGGGGGCGGGGCTCACTCTGAACTTCTTATAGAACGATGGGGGGCGAGGCTCACTCTGAACTTCTTATAGAGCGATGGGGGGGCGGGGCTCACTCTGAACTTCTTATAGAGCGATGGGGGGGGGGGGGGGGGCGGGGCTCACTCTGAACTTCTTATAGAACGATGGGGGGCGAGGCTCACTCTGAACTTCTTATAGAGCGATGGGGGGGCGGGGCTCACTCTGAAGTTCTTATAGAGCGATGCGGGGGCGGGGCTCACTCTGAACTTCTTATAGAGCGATGGGGGGGCGGGGCTCACTCTGAACTTCTTATAGAACGATGGGGGGGCGGGGCTCACTCTGAACTTCTTATAGAGCGATGGGGGGGGGGGGGGGGGCGGGGCTCACTCTGAACTTCTTATAGAACGATGGGGGGCGAGGCTCACTCTGAACTTCTTATAGAGCGATGGGGGGGGCGGGGCTCACTCTGAACTTCTTATAGAGCGATGCGGGGGCGGGGCTCACTCTGAACTTCTTATAGAGCGATGGGGGGGCGGGGCTCACTCTGAACTTCTTATAGAGCGATGCAGCCTACATGTCTACGTGGCCATCTGAGATTGTAGATTTAGTCAATAATGAGTACCACAGACGAATAACAGTCTAAGTCCACACTATTGATCCATAATATATAAATTATAGATAAGGGTTCAGGACAACAAGGCCTTTTCGTGGAGGGTCAGTCTGAAATGTTTTTCGTCTGTGGTACGGGCGGGAACCCCTTTTGGTGCATTATGTTATGTTTTAGCTATTGAAAAATAGCAGATCTACAAGCTCGTAGCGCAGCACGATTTTAGTTATTAACTCAAATCTTTGCTTCTGAGGGGTCCCATGTTTTCAGATGGGGGTCGGCGGCCAATTACATAGAGTTTTTGGGGGTCCTTGACATGAAATATTGAGCACCACTGATACAGAAAGGACCCCCAAGGACCCCCACATTGACACTCAGTAGCCTCGCGGACCCCCATAAGGACCCCCACATTGACACTCAGTAGCCTCGCAGACCCCCACATTGACACTCAGTAGCCTCGCGGACCCCCATAAGGACCCCCACATTGACACTCAGTAGCCTCGCGGACCCCCACATTGACACTCAGTAGCCTCGCGGACCCCCATAAGGACCCCCACATTGACACTCAGTAGCCTCGCGGACCCCCATAAGGACCCCCACATTGACACTCAGTAGCCTCGCGGACCCCCATAAGGACCCCCACATTGACACTCAGTAGCCTCGCGGACCCCCATAAGGACCCCCACATTGACACTCAGTAGCCTCGCGGACCCCCAAGGACCCCCACATTGACACTCAGTAGCCTCGCGGACCCCCATAAGGACCCCCACATTGACACTCAGTAGCCTCGCGGACCCCCATAAGGACCCCCACATTGACACTCAGTAGCCTCGCGGACCCCCATAAGGACCCCCACATTGACACTCAGTAGCCTCACGGACCCCCACATTGACACTCAGTAGCCTCGCGGACCCCCACATTGACACTCAGTAGCCTCGTGGACCCCCACCTTGACACTCAGTAGCCTCGCGGACCCCCACATTGACACTCAGTAGCCTCGCGGACCCCCACATTGACACTCAGTAGCCTCGCGGACCCCCATTAGAAAAGATATGCCAGGGACCCCCATAAGAGAAGATTTTTACAGCTCTATCAGTGATTCTCAACCCGTTTAATTGCAAGGACCCCCAGTTTGACATGCATTAGTCTACGGACCCCCATTTAATGGCATTTCTATCTCTGGGACCCCCAATTTATATTGTAAAATCAACCAACTGGACCGTAACGGTTCCTAGCCTCGACCACCTTACAGGCGTATGCAAAGGCTCAACTTATGTAACTTAGATATCATTTTATGTAGACATAGCACTCTATCACACAAATAATTGCGATTAACAATTTAATTGTTAGTTGTAATTTTATTTTTCTTTGCATTTTAACATTTCAGGTTTTGCAACCACAAACTGCACAAAGCAGATATGACAAATAACTGAATTAATACAATTAAATCACATTTTTTATTGTTTCTTCAAAAACAAACACAACATTCACAAAATAGCGTAAATAGTTGATCTACAAGCTTATGTCTGTGAGAGGCTTTCAGGGGTCCGGGGGCGTCCAGGGGGTCCATGAAGGGCGTCCAGGGGTCCGGGGACCCCCAGGGGGTCCGGGAGGGGCTTCCACCATCCCGAGCACTCATCAGAGCCATCTGAGCAGCCATCAGCCTGGCAGGGTTCATCGTACATCAGACACTGGCGAGACACAGGGAGGCGTTGGTGCCTCCGAACCCGAACGAGTTACTGAGAGCGATCCTCCTCCTCTCCTGGGGCTCCTCGGGGACCCCCTGGGGGTCCTCGGGGACCCCCTGGGGCCCCTGAGAACCGTGGGGCTCCTGGGGGTCCCGTGCGGGGGTCCTCCAGGGCTGAGCGGTGCAGGGGACATAGTTGAGGTCAAAGTGTGGCCCCTCGGTGCGGTCCAGGTTGAGGGTGGGGGGCAGCACAGCGTGGTAACAGGCCAGGGCGGTGAAGGCAGCCTCCAGGGCCCCTGAGGCCCCCAGGAGATGACCCGTGGCTCCCTTAGTGGACGACACCGCCAGAGAGGAGGAGCCTCTTCCTCCTGTCACCATGACAACATTTAAATGTCACACAAATAATTGTGATTAACGATTTCATTGTGGTTTTTTTTGCATTGAACATTTGCCTGTGTGTGTGTGTGTGCTACCTGTGTGTGTGCGTGCTAACTGTGTGTGTGTGTGTGCTACCTGTGTGTGTGTGTGTGTGTGTGTGTGTGTGTGTGTGCGCGCGTGCGTGCGCTACCTGTGTGTGTGTGTGTGTGTGTGTGTGTGTGCGTGCGCTACCTGTGTGTGTGTGTGTGTGTGTGTGTGCGTGCGTGCGTGCACGTGCTACCTGTGTGTGTGTGTGTGTGTGTGTGCTACCTGTGTGTGTGTGTGCTACCTGTGTGTGTGTGTGTGTGTGTGTGTGTGTGTGTGTGTGTGTGTGTGTGTGCTACCTGTGTGTGTGTGTGTGTGTGTGTGTGTGTGTGTGTGTGTGTGTGTGCTACCTGTGTGTGTGTGTGTGTGTGTGTGTGTGTGTGTGTGTGTGCTACCTGTGTGTGTGTGTGTGTGTGTGTGTGTGCGTGCTACCTGTGTGTAGCAGTCGTCTGATAGCAGCGTTCTCCGCTGCGTCTCCCAGCGGTGTGGACGTGGCGTGTGCGTTCACGTACGACACGTCTTCAGGAGACACGCCCCCGTCTCTGAGAGCCGCCAGCATGCACCTGTTAACGAGACATCGTTACATCGTTACCACCTGCACCTTAACGAGCAGAGACATCGTTACATCGTTACCACCTGCACCTGTTAACGAGACATCGTTACATTGTTACCACCTGCACCTTAACGAGCAGAGACATCGTTACATCGTTACCACCTGCACCTTAACGAGCAGAGACATCGTTACATCGTTACCACCTGCACCTGTTAACGACCATCGTTACCACCTGCACCTGTTAACGAGCAGAGACATCGTTACATCCTGCACCTGTTAACGAGCAGAGACATCGTTACCACCTGCACCTGTTAACGACCATCGTTACATCGTTACCGAGTCGTTTTTATCGTTACCACATCGTCAACGAGTGTCATTTTGGGGGCATTGATTTCCTTGATGTGAAGACGTTCAGGAACCACGGCTCTGTACCTGTACGCTCCGTCTCCGTCCTCCGGGGGCGCTGTGATGTGACTGGCGTCTCCAGACAGGCCGTAGCCCAGAACCTCAGCGTAGAGCCGGGCCCCGCGCTGCACCGCGTGGTCCAACTCCTCCAGGACCAGCACCGCTGCCCCCTCGCCCATCACGAAACCCTCTCTGTCAGGGTGGAAGGGTCTGGACGCCAGCCTGGGGGGGTAGAGGTAGAGGTTAGGGGTGGAAGGGTCTGGACGCCAGCCTGGGGGGGTTAGGGGTAGAGGTTAGGGGTGGAAGGGTCTGGACGCCAGCCTGGGGGGGTTAGGGGTAGAGGTTAGGGGTGGAAGGGTCTGGACGCCAGCCTGGGGGGGTTAGGGGTAGAGGTTAGGGTTAGGGGTGGAAGGGTCTGGACGCCATCCTGGGGGGGTTAGGGGTAGAGGTTAAGGTTAGGGACCAACAACGCTGCCCCCTCGCCCACGATGCCAGCCTGTGGGGGTTAGGGGTAGAGGTTAGGGGTGGAAGGGTCTGGACGCCAGCCTGGGGGGGTTAGGGGTAGAGGTAGAGGTTAGGGGTGGAAGGGTCTGGACGCCAGCCTGGGGGGGTTAGGGGTAGAGGTTAGGGGTGGAAGGGTCTGGACGCCAGCCTGGGGGGGTTAGGGGTAGAGGTAGAGGTTAGGGGTGGAAGGGTCTGGACGCCAGCCTGGGGGGGTTAGGGGTAGAGGTTAGGGGTGGAAGGGTCTGGACGCCAGCCTGGGGGGGTTAGGGGTAGAGGTTAGGGGTGGAAGGGTCTGGACGCCAGCCTGGGGGGGTTAGGGGTAGAGGTTAGGGGTGGAAGGGTCTGGACGCCAGCCTGGGGGGGTTAGGGGTAGAGGTTAGGGGTGGAAGGGTCTGGACGCCAGCCTGGGGGGGTTAGGGGTAGAGGTTAGGGGTGGAAGGGTCTGGACGCCAGCCTGGGGGGGTTAGGGGTAGAGGTTAGGGGTGGAAGGGTCTGGACGCCAGCCTGGGGGGGTTAGGGGTAGAGGTTAGGGGTTAGGGACCAGTACCGCTGCCCCCTCGCCCACGATGAGTTAAAAACGTTCTGAAAGAATATATATTCCAAATTTGCACCACATTTTCACGGGTTTTTTCAAAAAAATAGCAGATCTACAAGCTCGTAGCGCGGCACTCGGTGCCGCGCTACGAGCTTGTAGATCTGCTATTTGTCAACAGCTAAAGTATAACATAATGCGTTTAAAACACCAAAAGGGGGTCTCCCTCCCCCCCCGGGGTAGTAATAATACTACCTGGGTGTATCGTTCCACTTGGTAGCGAGCGCCCGGGCGCGGGCGAACCCGGCCAGGGCCAGCGGTCCCACGCAGGCCTCGGTGCCTCCCGCCAGCATGACGGTGGCGTCTCCGCGGGAGATGAACCGCGAGGCGTCGCCCAGGGCGTGGCACCCCGTGGTGCAGGCGGTGGACACGGCGTGGTTGGGGCCCTTCAGTCCGTGGGCGATGCTGATGTGGCCGGACGCCATGTTGACCAGGATACGAGGCACGAAGAAGGGACTGACCTGAGGAGGAGACGGAGCGGAAGGATTTGGAACGGCGAAAATGGGACAAAATATCACGTTTAAACCTTTTGACCTGGGAACGATTCTGCAAATGTCTTCTAAATCCTGACTGTTTTTCTATGTCAGTCGTTCTCAAACACTTTCATGTCACTTTTCACGATTCTTCAAAAATAGCAGATCTACAAGCTCGTAGCGCGGCAGCGAGTGCCGCGCTACGAGCTTGTAGATCTGCTATTTTTGAAAAATCGTGAAAATGTGGCTCACATCTTTTAATATATTATATTCTTTCAGAGCGATCTATCTTCTATCTATTCTTCAGAGAATATGAAATAAATGCTTAAACATGTAGCTAGGTGTAATGTTAGAGTCCACAGAAGACATGTAAATATGAAATAAATGCTTAAACATGTAGCTAGGTGTAATGTTAGAGACCACAGAAGACATGTAAATATGAAATAAATGCTTAAACATGTAGCTAGGTGTAATGTTAGAGACCACAGAAGACATGTAAATATGAAATAAATGCTTAAACATGTAGCTAGGTGTAATGTTAGAGACCACAGAAGACATGTAAATATGAAATAAATGCTTAAACATGTAGCTAGGTGTAATGTTAGAGACCACAGAAGACATGTAAATATGAAATAAATGATTAAACATGTAGCTAGGTGTAATGTTAGAGACCACAGATATACAAAATGTAATAAATGCTACTAATATGTACCGTAATATATATATTTTTTCATTTATAATGTGTATCCATTGTTGTATCATTTATGTTGCCAAATAATGTATGTTTGATTTGATTTTCATGATTTCTTTGTATTTCTTTGTTGTTAAATGAGGTGAGATTAACACAGACAGACAGGCAGGCAGGCAGGCAGGCAGGCAGGCAGGCAGGCAGACAGACAGACAGACAGACAGGCAGGCAGGCAGGCAGGCAGACAGGCAGGCAGGCAGGCAGGCAGGCAGGCAGGCAGGCAGACATACAGACAGACAGACCTTGCTGTATCCTCTGGTCTGGAAGGCGCCCGCGGTGCGCGCAATTTCCTCCAGAGACACCATGCCTGTAGGGGGCAGTGACGAGCATAGACGGCTCACTCAGACCTGAAGGTCATTCTACAATCTTTTTTTCACAATTTTTGTAACCTATTTTTTATTTTATTTTTCACCCAGTGCCAATTTTGATGCGTATGTATCGTAGCAGCATATGACGTCAGGGTATAACTGGTACAACTAGCTCTCAATGATGACGTAATAAAGATGTGGATTGAATTGGTTTTCGATGGTGACGTAATGACGATATGTTTTAGTGTCGGGAGGATTAAAGGTAATGCCCCCTATGTATACATGTATGTAATCTGACACCACTGCCGTATCAGGCACAAGTAGTCATTACGTCATACGCTGGCACGGCGCATACACATCAAACGGCGACATGCGAAAACGAAAACTATTACTTGCGCGCTCTGCTTGCGCAAGTAATAATAACACGTACCCATGCCCACTGCCACCCCGGTGCCCAGCTGCTCCTCGAGGGTGTGCGGGTACCATCCCGAGTCGTCCAGTGCCAGCTGGGCGGCGCCCAGCGCCATGACGGTGGCGGGGGACATGCTGTGGGCGTGGCCTCGAGACACGAAGCGCTCCTCCTCGAAATGCCCCTCCTCCCCCCCTCTGGGCACCAGCGCTGCCACCCTGCAGGGCACCGAGCGGTACAGGTCTGGGCACAGCGCCACGATGCCACTCTCACCTAGAGACAGGGACGTGAACACACACAGCTAAGTTTAACCCATTTAGACCTGACATCGAAATAAAAAAAGTCTTCTGAAAGAATATATATTCAAAGATGTGTGCCGCATTTTCAATAGCTAAAGTATAACATAATGCTTAGTTAAAATACCAAAAGGGGTTCCCGTTCAAAATGGGTTAAAGGGATAGTTCAGATTTTTTGAACTTAAGTTGTATGAAATACTTGCCATTAATATAGTGGTTGCAACTGTATTAATTGATTGCCCGAGTCCTGTGGTGGGAGTTCTGCTCTGGTTTTGGTCAATATTAAGTAGTTCCGGTCATTTTGTGGGGGGCACTGGGGCCACGCAGTGAAAGTAAATGAATCCACAAAACGAAAGGAATTTGTATTGTTGACCTATTTCTAAAATATTAGCGCGACTTTCGTTCAACTTTGACCCCTCTATCACATGGAACTATTTTTTGGGCGTAGTGATATGGACACAAAAAACATAGTTCTGTGTGATAGAGGGGTAAAAAAAGAACGGAAGTTGCACTAATATTTTAGAAATAGGTCAACAATACAAATGACGTTAGTTTTGTGGATTAATTTACTTTTACTGCGTGGCCCCAGTGCCCCTCACAAAATGACCGGAACTACTTAATATTGACCAAAACCAGAGCAGAACTCCCACCACAGGACTCGGGCAATCAATTAATACAGTTGCAACCACTATATTAATGGCAAGTATTTCATACAACTTAAGTTCAAAAAATCTGAACTATCCCTTTAAAGGTCCTTCTGATTGGAACAACGTTAAAACAAGTGCCCTTTTACCCGTCTGTAAAACAACTGCCCTTTTACCCGTCTGTAAAACAACTGTCCTTTTACCCGTCTGTAAAACAACTGCCCTTTTACCCGTCTGTAAAACAACTGCCCTTTTACCCGTCTGTAAAACAACTGCCCTTTTACCCGTCTGTAAAACAACTGCCCTTTTACCCGTCTGTAAAACAACTGCCCTTTTACCCGTCTGTAAAACAACTGCCCTTTTACCCGTCTGTAAAACAACTGCCCTTTTACCCGTCTGTAAAACAACTGCCCTTTTACCTGTCTGTAAAACAACTGCCCTTTTACCCGTCTGTAAAACAACTGCCCTTTTACCCGTCTGTAAAACAACTGCCCTTTTACCCGTCTGTAAAACAACTGTCCTTTTACCCGTTGTAAAACAACTGCCCTTTTACCCGTCTGTAAAACAACTGCCCTTTTACCCGTCTGTAAAACAACTGCCCTTTTACCCGTCTGTAAAACAACTGCCCTTTTACCCGTCTGTAAAACAACTGCCCTTTTACCTGTCTGTAAAACAACTGCCCTTTTACCCGTCTGTAAAACAACTGCCCTTTTACCCGTCTGTAAAACAACTGCCCTTTTACCCGTCTGTAAAACAACTGCCCTTTTACCCGTCTGTAAAACAACTGCCCTTTTACCTGTCTGTAAAACAACTGCCCTTTTACCCGTCTGTAAAACAACTGCCCTTTTACCCGTCTGTAAAACAACTGCCCTTTTACCCGTCTGTAAAACAACTGCCCTTTTACCCGTCTGTAAAACAACTGTCCTTTTACCCGTCTGTAAAACAACTGCCCTTTTACCTGTCTGTAAAACAACTGCCCTTTTACCCGTCTGTAAAACAACTGCCCTTTTACCCGTCTGTAAAACAACTGCCCTTTTACCCGTCTGTAAAACAACTGCCCTTTTACCCGTCTGTAAAACAACTGCCCTTTTACCCATCTGTAAAACAACTGTCCTTTTACCCGTCTGTAAAACAACTGCCCTTTTACCCGTCTGTAAAACAACTGCCCTTTTACCCGTCTGTAAAACAACTGCCCTCTCCAGACCATGACTGCAGCATTTACTACAAGGTGAAAGAAATGCACATGCCCTCCTCTCCTCTCCTCTCCTCTCCTCTCCTCTCCTCTCCTCTCCTCTCCTCTCCTCTCTTCTCTTCTCTTCTCTTCTCTTCTCTTCTCTTCTCTTCTCCTCTCCTCTCCTCTCCTCTCCTCTCCTCTCCTCTCCTCTCCTCTCCCAAGCTATTTTCAGCATGCAACCAAGTGTGCCTTATGACTTCTACTGGATCTCTTGTCCACTAGTCCCTTCTACTGGATCTCTTGTCCACTAGTCCCTTTCTAACATTTTAGTCTAGTTCTCTGTAATTCTGTAATAATCTCACCCTGGATCAGACGCCTCCAGGGCAGCTCCGTTCCCGTCCCCAGGGGACAGACCAGGCCGATGCCGGTGATCACCACCCTCCTCCTGCCTCTGCTGGGTGGGCCTCCCCATCTGCTGGGTGGACCTCCAGACGTACTGTAGCTTCTGATGGGTGGACCTTCCCTCCTGATGGGTGGTCCTTCAGAGGAGGAACTGTAGCTTCTGATGGGTGGGCCTTCGGAGGAGGAACTGTAGCATCTTCTGGGCTCCAGGTGTGTCTCCACACCGGGGCCCCAGACACTGGGGCCTCTCGTATGGGGGGCCACACAGGGGACTGCTCTCTGGCTGCTGGTCAGAAGGGTCCTGACGCTGGGAGGGGCCACACAGGGGACTGCTCTCTGGCTGCTGGTCAGAAGGGTCCTGACGCTGGGAGGGGCCACACGGGGGACTGCTCTCTGGCTGCTGGTCAGAAGGGTCCTGACGCTGGGAGAGCTCCTGAGCTGGACGAAGGTGGTCCGACAGCTCAGAGACAAGGAGGAGGACATCTTGACTACCGTCCACCTCTCCGGCAGCTTCTCCAGGTCACAGGGAACGGCAGCAAAGCACCATGGGATATGTAGTTATTCTGCTGGGAGAATTAAGGAACGCGTTATAATTATAAACATGACCTCATCCTTGGAGTGATGAGGTCATCGCGATGAGGTCACTCAGTACTGTATATACTTTATGTTTACACAATGCTGTACCTCCAACTGTATATACTTTATGTTTACACAATGCTGTACCTCCAACTGTATATACTTTATGTTTACACAATACTGTACCTCCTCCAACTGTATATACTTTCCCCATTTTCAACAGTTCTTATTCTATTGTGACACTTGCATTGGCAAATGTAAACGTATGTTTTCTGATGCCAATAAAGCTCCTTTGAATTGAATTAATAACTCTATGCCACCATACTGTAATATGCAGCCTAAACCCACTGACTCTAAACATGACATACTGTAATAACTACTGTAAACATCACCTGTATATGATGATGATAATAATAACTATGCATAATAATAACCATAGTCATATAAATATGCATATAATAATAACAACTATGTAACCATAGTGTGTGCAACCTACTGATTGTAAACATGTGAGCTACTGTAATAAACTATGTCTATGATACTAACTATGTGACCTGATTGATTGATTGAAATATGTATTAACAGTTTGCAGAATTACAGTACATTTCAAGCACAACTCAATACATACAACCATAGTTATATATAATAACTATGTAACCATGTAACCAACACTGTAAGCATTGAGCTCAGTCACAAGTTCCAACACATTAACATGGAGTCACATTGACTATAATAATAACCATTATATAAATATAAATATGTGTATGTTTATAATAACTATGTAACCATAGTGTGTACAGTATAACCTACCCACTGTAAGCATTGAGTTAACGCATTAACATGGAGTCACGTTGCAGCCGGTTGGGTCCATTGGTTTGGTGCGGGTTTGTGTTCAGGCTTTATGTAGGGCAGCTATGTGACGGTCACCCTGAGGACCCGCGTTGCCATGTCTGATTGATTATTATAAGCGACTTTGGCCTTGTGTTTATTTAAACTTTAAAGTTGTTTGTAAATATTGGTAGTTGTCTTTTTATTTTAGCATGTTATTAAAGTGTAGCTGTTTATTTGGTCTGGTTTCTAAAGTGTACTTGTTTATTTGGTCTTGTTTCTAAAGTGTAGTTGTTTATTTGGTCTCGTTTCTAAAGTGTAGTTGCTTATTTGGTCTTTTTTCTAAAGTGTAGTTGTTTATTTGGTCTTGTTTCTAAAGTGTAGTTGATTATTTGGTCTTGTTTCTAAAGTGTAGTTGTTTATTAGGTCTTGTTTCTAAAGTGTAGTTGTTTATTTGGTCTTGTTTCTAAAGTGTAGTTGTTTATTTGGTCTTGTTTCTAAAGTGTAGTTTATTTGGTCTTGTTTCTAAAGTGTAGTTGTTTATTTGGTCTTGTTTCTAAAGTGTAGTTGTTTATTTGGTCTTGTTTCTAAAGTGTAGTTGTTTATTTGGTCTTGTTTCTAAAGTGTAGTTGATTATTTGGTCTTGTTTCTAAAGTGTAGTTGTTTATTAGGTCTTGTTTCTAAAGTGTAGTTGTTTATTTGGTCTTGTTTCTAAAGTGTAGTTGTTTATTTGGTCTTGTTTCTAAAGTGTAGTTTATTTGGTCTTGTTTCTAAAGTGTAGTTGTTTATTTGGTCTTGTTTCTAAAGTGTAGTTGTTTATTTGGTCTTGTTTCTAAAGTGTAGTTGTTTATTTGGTCTTGTTTCTAAAGTGTAGTTGATTATTTGGTCTTGTTTCTAAAGTGTAGTTGTTGACTTGTTTCTAAACTTTGACTATAATTTAAACCAGTGGATCTCAATGAGACATGATGGACCCCCAACTAAATTAATGTAGGCCTATTTGTCCTTCTGAAATTATAATTTGTGCCAGGGAGCTCTGTAACAGATGTGTTTCAATAATAAAATACAAATATATTCCACATTTTTGCACTTTCCCCCCTGCCTCAATGTTTATTTTTTATTTTTTGAATACCAGATCTACAAGCTCGCAACAATCAATCAGTCCATCCCTGACTATAAATAGCTTTAATAAATAATGTGGTCTCTTTTTTGGTTTTTTTTTTGTTTTCCCCCCAAACCTGCTTGCTTAGTTCTCTCCCAACCTGGCCACCCTGTGTGGATCAGGACCCCTAAAGATATTACAGACAGGCATCTAGCAGGACGCCTAAACAACCAGGAAGTAAATATACGCTTCAGTTTGACAGAAAGTGACACTACAGTAAAACTATATTATTATTATAGCTCTATGGTTTGATACTACAGTAAAAACCACACGTTCGTTTAGTCCTGTGATAAATTAGTAACATATCATTAACGTCAGTTATTAAATCAACACGTTATTAACATTAAGGTGAGTTTTATTAAATCATGGTTTCTCCTGGAGTTTCGTCGCTGTTGGAGAATCCTAACGAAGAGTTCCTGGAATGTTCCAAACTGCTGATCACCTATGCTGACAATATTCTGAGGTATTAACACTAATAATAATAATAATAATAATAATATAATTCTGAGGTAAACATGTCATCTTTAACTCTATGATGTAATATTATTGACAACATTGTGAGGTAAACATGCTGATGTAATCTATAACTATGAATGTACCATTCATGGTAACATTCTGAGGTAACATAAACATGCATGTAAAACATGTACAACACATGTAATGTATAACTATGAATGTAATGCTAAAGACAACATAATGGTAATACACACACAGAGGTAAATGCTAATGTCATATTAGGAAACAAACATGCTAATGTCAATTATGTCATCTATAACTATGCACGTTGGAAATTATTATGTATGTGTCCCTTTTATGCCCATATATGGAGTTCTTGTAACCATGGAAGTTGTAAATCCATGTGCAAGACCCGTATCCATATATGGAGATGTCTGTATCTGTCTCTCTGTGTCCCTTTATTCCTATCCGAGTGGAATAGTAAGAGAGTGGTGACACACTTTGATCTCGCCGCAAAGCGGGGTGCCCTATGGGCTATAGTTCCACACATTGGAACTATCCCATTGAGACAAAGCGGGGTGCCCTATGGGCTATAGTTTCACACATTGGAACTATCCCATTGAGACAAAGCGGGGTGCCCTATGGGCTATAGTTCCACACATTGGAACTTTCCCATTGAGACAAAGCGGGGTGCTATGGGCTATAGTTCCACACATTGGAACTATCCCATTGAGACAAAGCGGGGTGCTATGGGCTATAGTTCCACACATTGGAACTATCCCATTGAGACAAAGCGGGGTGCTATGGGCTATAGTTCCACACATTGGAACTATCCCATTGAGACAAAGCGGGGTGCTATGGGCTATAGTTCCACACATTGGAACTATCCCATTGAGACAAAGCGGGGTGCTATGGGCTATAGTTCCACACATTGGAACTATCCCATTGAGACAAAGCGGGGTGCTATGGGCTATAGTTCCACACATTGGAACTATCCCATTGAGACAAAGCGGGGTGCTATGGGCTATAGTTCCACACATTGGAACTATCCCATTGAGACAAAGCTGGGTGCTATGGGCTATAGTTCCACACATTGGAACTATCCCATTGAGACAAAGCGGGGTGCTATGGGCTATAGTTCCACACATTGGAACTATCCCATTGAGACAAACCGGGTGCCTATGGGCTATAGTTCCACACATTGGAACTATCCCACTGAGACAAAGCGGGTGCTATGGCCTATAGTTCCAAACATTGGAACTATCCCATTGAGACAAAGCGGGGTGCTATGGCCTATAGTTCCAAACATTGGAACCCATTGAGATAGAATGAGCACTCCACGCATTCCATTGTTACAATGGGAGTCAATGGGGGTGTGGAACGACACCGGGCATTGCACTGTGGGGGTGTGGAACACCGTGTGTCAAATTTGAAGTCAGTGTGGCGAATTATGCCAGAGCCAACCTGCTCGTCATCTGTACCCAGCATCATTCATTTATATGACGACTATACCCGTCCTATGGTCTCAATGTGTTAAAACTAGAGCTGGGACTCGATTAAAAATGTTAATCTAATTAATTAGAGGCTTTGTAATTAATTAATCTTGATTAATCGCATTTTAATCGCATATCAATATTCGACCTGGGAACAGTGAGAAACATTTTTCAAGTGGATCTTTGTATATCAGTGAATCTATGAATATTGACTACATAAGCTTAAGCAATAAAACATTGTATTGTTTTTTTTAATCAAGGTGGTATGCTACTTAACCAATACCAACAGATAAGTGCAGGTAGTCTATATGAATATTAAAATGTGCTTTACATGGGGGACATGAGAAAACAAATAAAAGCTACTTTATTAGGGGGGGGGGGGGGGGGGGCACTAAGATGATAGAATACAATCTGGGGAGTTTTTGGGAGAAATCAATGCATTCCACAGGGTTGGGGCAGCAATTCCAGAACAGTGGAAAACATGGCAATTAGAAAACATCACTGTTGATTTATCAATACCAACATTTTAGTTAATAGGCCATAACCGTTTTGTCTGGTCGAGTGTGGGTTGGACTTGGACGTGGGTTCAACTCAAAGCTTGAGTCCCACTAACATTGGCCCCATAATGGAACGTCACTCCGCTATAATGTAGCTCTAAATATCGGAAGGAGAGGTTCCATGTGGGGCTGGACTTGTATCCCCACATGGGCATCAGGACAGCTTCGTGCTGTCATTAATGTGGTGAAATCACCGCAGCGCAAGGTTCGAGCCTCCAGGAGTCCAGGTTGTTGAAGCAGATAGCATAGAAGCTAACGTTAGTGTAGCAGCCATAGAGCTATAAAGGAGGTAGCAGCCCCATATATCGAACCTTCCCCTCCGCTATTGCACACAGCCGTGCTGTTATCGATAGCTTTTAAATCTAAATGTCCCATTTACGGGGCAAAGGCGATAAGCACGAAATGCAATGCATTGGAGGCTGTTTGGTCACGGTGCGCCGTTTATATCGGTCCGACTGCCTGCCCTGAAACTCGTCCTGTGAGAAACGTTCCGGTGTGCAAACAGGAGTGCGATTAAATGCGTAAATTTTTTAAACGCGTTCATTTTTCTGTAGTTAATTAATCGTAATTAACGTGTTAAAGTCCCGGCCCTAGTTAAAACATGGTGAATGTGTCCTTACAGACATCCAGAAGAAGAGAAGTTCCGCTCCATCCGTATCAGCAACCCCACATTCTCCACCAAGCTGCTGCCAATCAGAGGAGCTGTGGAGTGTCTGTTTGAGATGGGCTTTGAAGAGGTACAGTTTACAGTAATGACTCTATGATGGGCTTTGAAGAGGTACAGTTTACAGTAATGACTCTATGATGGGCTTTGAAGAGGTACAGTTTACAGTAATGACTATGATGGGCTTTGAAGAGGTACAGTTTACAGTAATGACTCTATGATGGGCTTTGAAGAGGTACAGTTTACAGTAATGACTATGATGGGCTTTGAAGAGGTACAGTTTACAGTAATGACTATGATGGGCTTTGAAGAGGTACAGTTTACAGTAATGACTATGATGGGCTTTGAAGAGGTACAGTTACAGTAATGACTCTATGATGGGCTTTGAAGAGGTACAGTTTACAGTAATGACTCTATGATGGGCTTTGAAGAGGTACAGTTTACAGTAATGACTCTATGATGGGCTTTGAAGAGGTACAGTTACAGTAATGACTCTATGATGGGCTTTGAAGAGGTACAGTTTACAGTAATGACTCTATGATGGGCTTTGAAGAGGTACAGTTTACAGTAATGACTATGATGGGCTTTGAAGAGGTACAGTTTACAGTAATGACTATGATGGGCTTTGAAGAGGTACAGTTTACAGTAATGACTCTATGATGGGCTTTGAAGAGGTACAGTTTACAGTAATGACTATGATGGGCTTTGAAGAGGTACAGTTTACAGTAATGACTCTATGATGGGCTTTGAAGAGGTACAGTTACAGTAATGACTATGATGGGCTTTGAAGAGGTACAGTTTACAGTAATGACTATGATGGGCTTTGAAGAGGTACAGTTACAGTAATGACTCTATGATGGGCTTTGAAGAGGTACAGTTACAGTAATGACTCTATGATGGGCTTTGAAGAGGTACAGTTTACAGTAATGACTCTATGATGGGCTTTGAAGAGGTACAGTTTACAGTAATGACTCTATGATGGGCTTTGAAGAGGTACAGTTTACAGTAATGACTCTATGATGGGCTTTGAAGAGGTACAGTTTACAGTAATGACTATGATGGGCTTTGAAGAGGTACAGTTTACAGTAATGACTATGATGGGCTTTGAAGAGGTACAGTTTACAGTAATGACTATGATGGGCTTTGAAGAGGTACAGTTACAGTAATGACTCTATGATGGGCTTTGAAGAGGTACAGTTTACAGTAATGACTATGATGGGCTTTGAAGAGGTACAGTTTACAGTAATGACTATGATGGGCTTTGAAGAGGTACAGTTTACAGTAATGACTCTATGATGGGCTTTGAAGAGGTACAGTTTACAGTAATGACTATGATGGGCTTTGAAGAGGTACAGTTTACAGTAATGACTATGATGGGCTTTGAAGAGGTACAGTTACAGTAATGACTCTATGATGGGCTTTGAAGAGGTACAGTTACAGTAATGACTCTATGATGGGCTTTGAAGAGGTACAGTTTACAGTAATGACTATGATGGGCTTTGAAGAGGTACAGTTTACAGTAATGACTCTATGATGGGCTTTGAAGAGGTACAGTTTACAGTAATGACTCTATGATGGGCTTTGAAGAGGTACAGTTACAGTAATGACTATGATGGGCTTTGAAGAGGTACAGTTTACAGTAATGACTCTATGATGGGCTTTGAAGAGGTACAGTTTACAGTAATGACTCTATGATGGGCTTTGAAGAGGTACAGTTTACAGTAATGACTCTATGATGGGCTTTGAAGAGGTACAGTTTACAGTAATGACTATGATGGGCTTTGAAGAGGTACAGTTACAGTAATGACTCTATGATGGGCTTTGAAGAGGTACAGTTACAGTAATGACTCTATGATGGGCTTTGAAGAGGTACAGTTTACAGTAATGACTCTATGATGGGCTTTGAAGAGGTACAGTTACAGTAATGACTATGATCGGCTTTGAAGAGGTACAGTTTACAGTAATGACTCTATGATGGGCTTTGAAGAGGTACAGTTACAGTAATGACTATGATGGGCTTTGAAGAGGTACAGTTTACAGTAATGACTCTATGATGGGCTTTGAAGAGGTACAGTTACAGTAATGACTCTATGATGGGCTTTGAAGAGGTACAGTTTACAGTAATGACTCTATGATGGGCTTTTTCATTATTATTATTACGTCAGACTTCGGTGCTCTATAGCAATGGTTACTATGGTAATTCAGATGTTTAACTATTATATAGTTAAACTTTGTCTAGTATAAAATACTCATTTTTAACTAAGGGACTGCAATGGAAATAAGCCGTTGGCTTTCTTGCATTTATCCTTTTGATGGTGATGTATAACTATGTGCATTTTTCTGTACATGTAAACATTGTCAATAAACATGTCAATCAATCAATCAAAAAAACGTTTGAATGGATCTTTGTGCTTCCAGGCAGAGACTCACCTGGTGTTCCCCAGCTCAGCGTCTGTGGACCAGCTGAGGCTGATCAGAGAGTCCATCGCAGCCCAGCGACACGGGAGGCTTCAGGGGAGGACCGTGGAGCCTCCGGTAGCGGAGAACAACCACCCCTCTTCTGCCCAGAACAACCCCTCACCGGCCCAGAACAACCCCTCACCGGCCCAGAACAACCCCTCACCGGCCCAGAACAACCCCTCACCGAGCCAGAACAACCCCTCACCGAGCCAGAACAACCCCTCGCCGGCCCAGCCAGTGCCCGTGGTGATGCCCCCTGCCCCGTCACCCTCCGGTACCCCTGCTCTGGTAAAACACTAATAATAATAATAATAATAATCTTTATTGTCTTAGCAGGTCTGTTCAAACACCCACATCCAAGGTGTAGAAACATGTTTCTGTTAGACATGGACAGTAGAAACATGTTTCTGTTAGACATGGACAGTATGGTGTAGAAACATGTTTCTGTTAGACATGGACAGTAGAAACATGTTTCTGTTAGACATGGACAGTAGAAACATGTTTCTGTAAGACATGGACAGTAGAAACATGTTTCTGTTAGACATGGACAGTAGAAACATGTTTCTGTAAGACATGGACAGTAGAAACATGTTTCTGTTAGACATGGACATTATGGTGTAGAAACATGTTTCTGTTAGACATGGACAGTAGAAACATGTTTCTGTAAGACATGGACAGTTGTTCTGTCCCCTGCGTGTGTGACTCCACGAAGTGACAGACAGCTAAACAGAAAGGTACTAGGCACTGAAAGACTTGATGAGACGCGGACGTAGAATTGGAGGTTGTTTACTTCACACTTCTTCATCAACTTGTTTACAATGCTTTTCCAGCAATTTGTGAAACTGAAAATAAATGCACAAAAAAGCTCTTAATAAACATAAATGTAATGCCTAAATCAGCTAGACAAGAACACTGCATTACAAATGACAAAGCAAGTAATAGCAAATGGCATGGTAGACAATTGACCATAATAATAATATGCATCATTACTTATTCTCAAAGATGAAACATGTAAGATAAACTCACAGACAAAGCTTCTCCAAGGCTCAAAACAGGTGGATGGCAAGGGATTCAATATTCTGTAACATCTGTAGAACATACTGTGTTTGTCTCAAAACAATGGCTGACCAGGAAGTAAAGGCCTTGTGACATGTGATCACAACTACCAATAAGAACACAGGGAAACTAGAACACATTAGCTGACAGCAGTCTTCAAAGCAACCACTAGATGATGCTAAACACTCTTTTCCGTCAAGTGGCATGACACTCCCCGTCTGGCATTAAAGAGAATACCACTATCAATGTCTAACAGACTGTAAAGATAAGGCAAGGAACTGTCCAGGGTAGCGCTAGTGAGAGTGGCGGCCATTTTCCAGAACATTGGTCCGGTATGTGCTGACGCCATGTGGCTTGTGAGCAGCGCCCAGACAGACGTCTCCAATGACAACCCAGCCAAGGTCTAGTCGTTGCGCATAAGGAGCGTTGTCCGGCCCATTCCGGTGGTCTCTTACTTTGTGGACTTGTAAGATGTCCCGGCCAAGGAGGAGGAGAATCTGTGCATTAGGGTCAAGTTCAGGTATGAGATGAGCTATAGGCCTAAGGTGAGAGTGGTGTTTGGCAGCCTCAGGTGTAGGTATTTCTGACCTATCACCCGGGATATGGTCGCACTCTATGAGTGTGGGAAGCAGCACGTCGGATCTTCCATCTAATGTCTGAGCTACAAAGCCAGTTCCTCTTCTGCCAGACATCTGAGTCACTCCAGCACATGTGCGCAGTGTGTAGGGAGAATCTGCTCCATGCGAGCCAAACAGATCGAAGAACTCAGGGCGAGCGAGAGACCTGTTACTCTGGTCATCGAGAACAGCATAGACTCTTACAGATCTGTGTGGTTGTCCTGCTGGATACACCTTTATGAGACAGATTTTAGAGGTATTGGTTCCGCCATGTACTTCTGTACATTTGGAGACTATTTCGGCAGGAGCATCTTCTCTCTGCTCCCCGCCATGCTCTGTGTCAGAGTCCATGGCGGTCCATGGGGCTGGTCCTGGATGAAGAGCTGTGACATGTTTGTTGCTGTCACACTCGTTGCACTGAATGGTCGTTCTGCAGTTTTTAGCCACATGATGAGTTGAGGAGCAGCATCTGAAACAAACCCCACTCTCTTTGAGAAATGTTTTGCGTTCCTCCAGTGTCTTAGCTCTGAAGCCTCTGCATCGCATTAGTGGATGGGGTTTATTGTGAATTGGACACTGCCTGTTAATGTCCAAGTTACTGCTGGCAGTCTTTGTAAACTTGTTTACTGGATCTGGCATGATTTCTGTTTTGTGGGATGAAACTTGATCTTTAGAGTGTGTGTAACTTTTTACATAGCTGTCTGGTTTTACTGCCATGCCAGATGAACTGAGTGTGAAACTCGGATCATTACGAATATGGGCCTCTCTGCAAACAAAATCAGTGAAGAATGAAAATGGTGGAAATTGAACTTCATTCTTCAGCTTGTACAAACTACCTTGTGTCATCCATTTCTCTTGGAGCCCATATGGCAGTTTCTCCACTATAGGATTGACACCCCGAGGTGTATCCAAGTAAGCGAGTCCAGTCAAATAGCCCTCTAATTTAGCTGACTCCAACTCCCTTAACAGGTCGCCAAGGTCTCTCAATTTTAGGGGCTCTTTGTTGTTAATCTTGGGGAAACTCTCAAGCTTGTCTAAAAGAGCCTTCTCAACGATCTCAGGACACCCATATGTCTCATCAAGGCGCGTCCACGCCATCCTGAGCCCAGCAGCAGGGTCACTAACATGAACGGCTCTGATTCTCCTGACCTGCTCTGATGACTCGGAGCCCAACCACCTTGTTAGAAGGTCAAGCTCTTCCCTGCAGGTGATTTTCAGTCCTGTTATGAAATTCACAAAGGTTGACTTCCAGCTCCAATAATTGTCTGGACGATCGTCGAAGATGGTCATCCCAGAGGTCACAATCTCGCGACGAGCCATGTAGATAGCAAAGTCATTTATGATTGTGTTGTCAGGAACAGATGACTGTGGTGTCATATTGTGTACTCTGGCATAAGCCGAAGCGGAACCCATTCCATCATTAGTTGAATGACTATGAATTAGCTTACTGTCTTGTGGTGGAGGGGTGTGAGGGATATTATGTGGCTGATTGGGTGCAGTGTGACACTCAGATTGGGGCGGTGACAACTCAATAGAGTCAAGTCTGGAACAACATTCAACATAGTCACTTGTTCTTTTCTCTCTGGACTCGTGGTGGATTGATGCAATGTTCAGTGAGTTGGGTTTTGCTTGAGATCCCAGTTCTAGAGCGGCTGATTCAAGAAACACAGCCTCAGCCACGGCAGCTGCACACTCTTGCTCTTGCTTCAGTGTGATTAGAGCAGCCTCCATTCGTGCCTCCTCAACTTTCAACTGAGCTTTTTTGACTATGAGCTCAGTTTCTTTTTTAACAAAGGTGCTGCGAGCGCGCACTGCTTCGGCTCTGGCGCGTGCTTTAACTGCTGCTAGGCTCGCTGATGAATTGCTGGAGCCAGTAGAGCAACTAGCACGAGATCTTGTTGCGTACGAACTTGAAGATTGAACATCCTGTTCGTTGCCTGTGTCTGCCTCCTTGTCCATCTTGTGTATGCTGGACTCCAGTTATTGTATGAAGACGAAACAGAGAGCCGCTGTCCTGTTTGCCAGAATAACTGTAATGGCCTCGCTGTGATGCTGTCTTTTCACTGTTCTGTCCCCTGCGTGTGTGACTCCACGAAGTGACAGACAGCTAAACAGAAAGGTACTAGGCACTGAAAGACTTGATGAGACGCGGACGTAGAATTGGAGGTTGTTTACTTCACACTTCTTCATCAACTTGTTTACAATGCTTTTCCAGCAATTTGTGAAACTGAAAATAAATGCACAAAAAAGCTCTTAATAAACATAAATGTAATGCCTAAATCAGCTAGACAAGAACACTGCATTACAAATGACAAAGCAAGTAATAGCAAATGGCATGGTAGACAATATTCTGTAACATCTGTAGAACATACTGTGTTTGTCTCAAAACAATGGCTGACCAGGAAGTAAAGGCCTTGTGACATGTGATCACAACTACCAATAAGAACACAGGGAAACTAGAACACATTAGCTGACAGCAGTCTTCAAAGCAACCACTAGATGATGCTAAACACTCTTTTCCGTCAAGTGGCATGACAACAGTAGAAACATGTTTCTGTTAGACATGGACATTATGGTGTAGAAACATGTTTCTGTTAGACATGGACAGTAGAAACATGTTTCTGTTACACATGGACAGTATAAACATGTTTCTGTTAGACATGGACAGTAGAAACATGTTTCTGTAAGACATGGACTACTGTCCATGTCTTACAGAAACATGTTGAAACATGTAGAAACATGTTTCTGTTAGACATGGACAGTATGGTGTAGAAACATGTTTCTGTTAGACATGGACAGTAGAAACATGTTTCTGACACTGTTAGACATGGACAGTAGAAACATGTTTCTGTTGGACATGGACAGTATGGTGTAGAAACATGTTTCTGTTAGACATGGACAGTATGGTGTAGAAACATGTTTCTGTTAGACATGGACAGTATGGTGTAGAAACATGTTTCTGTTGGACATGGACAGTATGGTGTAGAAACATGTTTCTGTTAGACATGGACAGTATGGTGTAGAAACATGTTTCTGTTAGACATGGACAGTATGGTGTAGAAACATGTTTCTGTTGGACATGGACAGTAGAAACATGTTTCTGTTGGACATGGACAGTAGAAACATGTTTCTGTTAGACATGGACAGTAGAAACATGTTTCTGTTGGACATGGACAGTATGGTGTAGAAACATGTTTCTGTTAGACATGGACAGTAGAAACATGTTTCTGTAAGACATGGACAGTAGAAACATGTTTCTGTAAGACATGGACAGTAGAAACATGTTTCTGTTAGACATGGACATTATGGTGTAGAAACATGTTTCTGTTAGACATGGACAGTAGAAACATGTTTCTGTTAGACATGGACAGTAGAAACATGTTTCTGTTAGACATGGACAGTAGAAACATGTTTCTGTAAGACATGGACAGTATGGTGTAGAAACATGTTTCTGTTGGACATGGACAGTATGGTGTAGAAACATGTTTCTGTTAGACATGGACAGTATGGTGTAGAAACATGTTTCTGTTAGACATGGACAGTATGGTGTAGAAACATGTTTCTGTTGGACATGGACAGTATGGTGTAGAAACATGTTTCTGTTAGACATGGACAGTATGGTGTAGAAACATGTTTCTGTTAGACATGGACAGTATGGTGTAGAAACATGTTTCTGTTGGACATGGACAGTAGAAACATGTTTCTGTTGGACATGGACAGTAGAAACATGTTTCTGTTAGACATGGACAGTAGAAACATGTTTCTGTTGGACATGGACAGTATGGTGTAGAAACATGTTTCTGTTGGACATGGACAGTATGGTGTAGAAACATGTTTCTGTTAGACATGGACAGTATGGTGTAGAAACATGTTTATGTTGGACATGGACAGTATGGTGTAGAAACATGTTTCTGTTGGACATGGACAGTATGGTGTAGAAACATGTTTCTGTTAGACATGGACAGTATGGTGTAGAAACATGTTTCTGTTAGACATGGACAGTATGGTGTAGAAACATGTTTCTGTTAGACATGGACAGTATGGTGTAGAAACATGTTTCTGTTAGACATGGACAGTATGGTGTAGAAACATGTTTCTGTTAGACATGGACAGTATGGTGTAGAAACATGTTTCTGTTAGACATGGACAGTATGGTGTAGAAACATGTTTCTGTTAGACATGGACAGTATGGTGTAGAAACATGTTTCTGTTAGACATGGACAGTATGGTGTAGAAACATGTTTCTGTTAGACATGGACAGTATGGTGTAGAAACATGTTTCTGTTAGACTTGGACAGTATGGTGTAGAAACATGTTTCTGTTAGACTTGGACAGTATGGTGTAGAAACATGTTTCTGTTAGACATGGACAGTAGAAACATGTTTCTGTTAGACATGGACAATAGAAACATGTTTCTGTTAGACATGGACAGTAGAAACATGTTTCTGTAAGACATGGACAGTAGAAACATGTTTGTGTTAGACATGGACAGTAGAAACATGTTTCTGTTGGACATGGACAGTAGAAACATGTTTCTGTTAGACATGGACAGTAGAAAACATGTTTCTGTTAGACATGGACAGTAGAAACTTTTATTTTTGTTCAGCCCAAAAATGTGTTTATTGTCATGATTTGTCAACTCGGCTGTTGGCTTTGTCGTCGTTCTGAAATGGGGTGGGACTGAAAGGGGGCGGGACTGAAATGGGGTGGGACTGAAAGGGGGCGGTACTGAAATGGGGTGGGACTGAAAGCATAACATAATGCTAACACCAAAAGGGGTTCCCGCCCAGAATGGGTTAAAAAGAACGTTCAGTCCCTGACCCTGTAGTTCCTCCTGTGTCCACCAGGAGAACAGTGTGAGCTTCTACGTGACGCTGCAGTCTAACTTCCAACACGTGACAGTTTACGAGAACTCCGATCTGCAGCGGAAAGCCAGAGAACGCATCCCTCACCTGAGGCTAAACGCTAGCGCTAAGGAGAGGCTTCAGCGCGCTCTACAGGACGACCCAGGTACTGCACTCACACACAGAACACATCCCAGAGAGGCTGCAGCGCGCTCTACAGGCTGACCCAGGTACTGCACTCACACAGAACACATCCCTCACCTGAGGCTAAACGCTAGCGCTAAGGAGAGGCTTCAGCGCGCTCTACAGGACGACCCAGGTACTGCATTCTATGTAAGAGAGGCTCCTGGGGGTCTGAATTTTCCCGAGGACCCCGCGGGACCCCCACACGGAGTTGCACCACTCTGGGGGGTCCCTGGGGGGGTCCCTGGAACAACTTGTTTTCAGATGGGGCTCAGGGGGGTCCCTGGGGGGGTCCCTGTTTTCAGATGGGGCTCGGCGGCCAATTACATATCATTTTTGGGGGTCTTTGTTATGAAATAGTTTGACTGATTGTGGTTTTCCACAAAACTGTCAGGAATTAGAAAACATTTGTTGAATCTGGTCTCAGGTCTTTATGGGTTAATCTCATATGGTTGTTTCAGAGCGCAGACTGGCCGAGGTAGATATTAACCATATCTTATTATCTTATTGTTATTGTAGAATGCAGACTGGGCCCGTCAGATATTAAACATATCTTATGGTTCTTTCAGAGTGCAGACTGGGCCCGTCAGATATTAAATATATCTTATGGTTCTTTCAGAATGCAGACTGGGCCCGTCAGATATTAAACATATCTTATGGTTCTTTCAGAGTGCAGACTGGGCCCGTCAGATATTAAACATATCTTATGGTTCTTTCAGAGTGCAAACTGGGCCCGTCAGATATTAAATATATCTTATGGTTCTTTCAGAATGCAGACTGGGCCCGTCAGATATTAAACATATCTTATGGTTCTTTCAGAGTGCAGACTGGGCCCGTCAGTTATTAAACATATCTTATGGTTCTTTCAGAGTGCAAACTGGGCCCGTCAGATATTAAATATATCTTATGGTTCTTTCAGAATGCAGACTGGGCCCGTCAGATATTAAACATATCTTATGGTTCTTTCAGAGTGCAGACTGGGCCCGTCAGATATTAAACATATCTTATTATCTTATGGTTCTTTCAGAATGCAGACTGGGCCCGTCAGATATTAAACATATCTTATGGTTCTTTCAGAGTGCAGACTGGGCCCGTCAGATATTAAACATATCTTATGGTTCTTTCAGAATGCAGACTGGGCCAGGCAGATATTAAACATATCTTATTATCTTATGGTTCTTTCAGAATGCAGACTGGGCCCGTCAGATATTAAACATATCTTATGGTTCTTTCAGAGTGCAGACTGGGCCAGGCAGATATTAAACATATCTTATGGTTCTTTCAGAATGCAGACTGGGCCCGTCAGATATTAAACATATCTTATGGTTCTTCCAGAATGCAGACTGGGCCCGTCAGATATTAAACATATCTTATGGTTCTTTCAGAGTGCAGACTGGGCCCGTCAGATATTAAACATATCTTATGGTTTTTCAGAATGCAGACTGGGCCCGTCAGATATTAAACATACCTTATGGTTCTTTCAGAATGCAGACTGGGCCCGTCAGATATTAAACATATCTTATGGTTCTTTCAGAATGCAGACTGGGCCCGTCAGATATTAAACATATCTTATGGTTCTTTCAGAGTGCAGACTGGGCCAGGCAGATATTAAACATATCTTATGGTTCTTTCAGAATGCAGACTGGGCCCTGTCAGATATTAAACATATCTTATTATCTTATGGTTCTTTCAGAATGCAGACTGGGCCCGTCAGATATTAAACATATCTTATGGTTCTTTCAGAATGCAGACTGGGCCCGTCAGATATTAAACATATCTTATGGTTCTTTCAGAGTGCAGACTGGGCCAGGCAGATATTAAACATATCTTATGGTTCTTTCAGAGTGCAGACTGGGCCCGTCAGATATTAAACATATCTTATGGTTCTTTCAGAGTGCAGACTGGGCCAGGCAGATATTAAACATATCTTATGGTTCTTTCAGAATGCAGACTGGGCCCGTCAGATATTAAACATATCTTATGGTTCTTTCAGAATGCAGACTGGGCCAGGCAGATATTAAACATATCTTATGGTTCTTTCAGAATGCAGACATGGCCCCGTCAGATATTAAACATATCTTATTATCTTATGGTTCTTTCAGAATGCAGACTGGGC
Organism: Electrona antarctica; assembly: GCF_951216825.1. NCBI lineage: Eukaryota > Metazoa > Chordata > Actinopteri > Myctophiformes > Myctophidae > Electrona > Electrona antarctica. The sequence goes on from NW_027637584.1 coordinate 31,653, forward strand.
CCATCAGATATTAAACATATCTTATGGTTCTTTCAGAGTGCAGACTGGGCCAGGCAGATATTAAACATATCTTATGGTTCTTTCAGAATGCAGACTGGGCCCGTCAGATATTAAACATATCTTATGGTTCTTTCAGAATGCAGACTGGGCCCGTCAGATATTAAACATATCTTATGGTTCTTTCAGAGTGCAGACTGGGCCAGGCAGATATTAAACATATCTTATGGTTCTTTCAGAATGCAGACTGGGCCCCGTCAGATATTAAACATATATTATTATCTTATGGTTCTTTCAGAATGCAGACTGGGCCCGTCAGATATTAAACATATCTTATGGTTCTTTCAGAATGCAGACTGGGCCCGTCAGATATTAAACATATCTTATGGTTCTTTCAGAGTGCAGACTGGGCCCGTCAGATATTAAACATATCTTATGGTTCTTTCAGAATGCAGACTGGGCCCGTCAGATATTAAACATATCTTATGGTTCTTTCAGAATGCAGACTGGGCCATGCAGATATTAAACATATCTTATGGTTCTTTCAGAGTGCAGACTGGGCCCGTCAGATATTAAACATATCTTATGGTTCTTTCAGAGTGCAGACTGGGCCCGTCAGATATTAAACATATCTTATGGTTCTTTCAGAATGCAGACTGGGCCCGTCAGATATTAAACATATCTTATGGTTCTTTCAGAATGCAGACTGGGCCAGGCAGATATTAAACATATCTTATGGTTCTTTCAGAATGCAGACTTGGCCCCCGTCAGATATTAAACATATCTTATTATCTTATGGTTCTTTCAGAATGCAGACTGGGCCTGTCAGATATTAAACATATCTTATGGTTCTTTCAGAATGCAGACTGGGCCCGTCAGATATTAAACATATCTTATGGTTCTTTCAGAATGCAGACTGGGCCAGGCAGATATTAAACATATCTTATGGTTCTTTCAGAATGCAGACTGGGCCAGGCAGATATTAAACATATCTTATGGTTCTTTCAGAATGCAGACTGGGCCCCGTCAGATATTAAACATATCTTATTATCTTATGGTTCTTTCAGAATGCAGACTGGGCCCGTCAGACTTCTTGGTCCTGGAGCTGCTGTCGTGGTTCAAGCAGGAGTTCTTCTCCTGGGTGGACACTCTGCCCTGTGGTCAGTGTGGAGGTCAGACCGCCAATGCTGGTCCTCTGACCCCCACGGCAGAGGACCAGCGCTGGGGAGCGCAGCGCGTGGAGAGCCACTACTGCCAGGCCTGTCGCACCGCTACCCGCTTCCCCAGGTAGGGAGGTGTGTGTGTGTGTGTGTGTGTGTGTGTGTGTGTGTGTGTGTGTGTGTGTGTGTGTGTGTGTGTGTGTGTGTGTGTGTGTGTGTGTGTGTGTGTGTGTGTGTGTGTGTGTGTGTGTGTGTGTGTGTGTGTGTGTGTGCGCGTGTTTTGGACAAAATAAGCGATTTGCTCGTCCACATACTGTATGACGTAAAGTCTCCATTCATTGCCAACGGCATTTCATGTTTGTGTTAGGACAAATATCTACACTATAGCTGAATATAGGTAAAAATAACTGAAATTAAAGTGGCCGGACCACAAGCTTTCACAACGCTGTGAGCTTGTGGTTTTAGATCACTGGCAAAGTGGCAAACCAACTTGGAAATCTGATGGTTGGTTTTCTTGGTTCAGAAATAGAAATTGTTTGGCTTGGCTTGTAATGTCCTTTAGAGCTGTAAGGATACATTTTAACAGCGATACGATTCGTATCACGATATTGGTTCATTATGCAGATGCGATACGATTCAATGATTTGAAATCGATACAGTAACTATGTAACAATCGCCCTCTTCACAGCAAGGCAAATTATTAACTAAGGAATAAATAAGCGGGACCGTAGGGTTTTCTCTTAACACTTTATATAGGGATACTCAAAAGTTGTAATTGACGAAGTCACAGGCAAACAGTACACATCACAATGACGTCTCTCCCTGTGTCTTTCCCTACTAAATAAAATAAACAAACAAGAAAACAAACTCAAACCAACAATCAATGATTACATTCAAACCCCCCTCCCACTCCAAACCAGTCCCAAAGTCAGCGGAACGCAACTGCGCTTCGAACTAAACAATTAATAAAGACCGCATCCGTCCTCCTCTTCCAACGAGGCGCGCGCACGCGAGAGTCTGTATAACAGTTCAATCCAACGCAATGAACGACACGCGTGGGGTACCCCTTAGTATTTATAATCCTTCAAGAACACTTTGGAATGATCTCACCGGTCACAGCAGCTCTGTTAGCCTCCAACCGCCGGCAGATATAGATTCCAACGTCGACCCCCGACGGCAGCAACAAGCGCGATGCTTTACCCGACGGGCACGACTGTTCTCCAAATTATTACGGCTGCAGATAAATGCGTTTAAGCTTTACTAACGGTTCAAACGCTATCTGGCGCCTGGAGCTCCTCTTCTCCTCCGTGCAGGCCTGCACTCTGTTTGTTTGGGAGATTCCTCCCGTGTGTCACTTCCTACCTAAGTAAACTTGGGTGGTGGCATCAATCACTGACACCTGTCAATCACCCTTGTACCAGCCCCGTTACCTTTCATATATGAATAAGAAAGAATAAGACTCTCACAACCCACATGTTACATAGCTCTCGACAATAAATAACATGTACAGAAAATAAAGCAGAACAACATTAATAATGTGCTTTTGTCACAGTCCCCCCCCCCCCAGCTGGAAGCTAATTCTCCAAGTCCTCCCAAAGGAGGGTTTGAGGTTGACCACATTAAACAGTTCCGCTTTAACAATCTTTCCGTTCCATTAGGTAAATTCAAGGGCCTATTTGACTCGTCTTATAACTGAACCTGACCACTTCGGGGGCACTAGCTTTGACGAGTATGCAGATGCTTTTGGGAGTGGAGAAGTTCTCGCCCAGTCCAAAGTGTCTGGCTGGAACTGCACATTGTTCCGCCAGGTTTCATACTTGGCTTTTCTGGCCTGAGATCCCCCCACCCCTCGTTGAACTTCTCTGACCATGGCCCACCTGGTGCTGTAGTCAATAGTGACCTGCAGCATCGTGTTTCTTCTCCCGCATCTCGAGACCGGCCCCGTCGGGTCGATCACAAGGACAGGTGGTGCCTGGTCTCCTTGAGTGGGCTGCAACCTACCGGTTGGCTCGCTGTTCTCTGGCCTGCCCCGCTGACACACGTGACATCTGGCGATGTACTCCCACACGTCTCTGCGGATCGTTGGCCACCAGGACACCTCAAGGATCCGGAGAAGAGTCCTCAGCCGACCAGGATGACCACTAGTCCGACAGTCATGGAACTGTTCCAGGAAAGGATGGGTCAGGTCTTCCGGTACCACCACCTGGTACTTCCGTCTAGAGCCGTTGGTCGACCGCCTACGATACAGGATTCCCTGGATCTCCTCATAACCCATGCGGCCCGTTCGCTGGTCGGACGGGTCCAGATCTTCCCGTAGACGGATGAGTTTAGGATCCGCACGTTGAACCTCCTTTAGGCCTTCCAGGGTTAACCCTGACGGCCACCTCTGGATCAGGCATTCCACCTCAGGTGGGACACCTCGACCCCGGGACCCTGGAGTGGCACCACCACCACCTCTCGATGGCGGAAACTCACCCTTGACCTGCTGCACCAGTTTGACGTCCGCGTGTGCCAACTGAGCCCCCTTCCTCGTCTCCTTTTTGAGTCCTTTGTTACCGCCTTGTCTATTAGCCTTCTTGGTGCTGGAGGGACGGCCATGGGAGTCCAGATGGTAGGGAGCGCTGGTGGGACAACCGTGAGGGTTAGGCAGAGTGTTGGACCCTAGGTGTGATGCACTGGCTCTTTTTATTTTCAACGCTTCACTGTTCCATTTCTCGTCAATCCTCATAAAACAGTTTTTCTGTACCTGCTCTACTGAGTTCTTGACGAGAATCTCCATTTCTGCCATTCCGCGATCCACGTACCCTCTTAGGACTTCTTCCCTATTAAAAGTACTCTCCATGGACATCTCGAACTCACCCTGCACACACTGCACCTGGTTTTTGAGGATTTGCAGCTCCTTCCTAATTAAGGCCAGCTCCACAGTAATAGTAGTGCCCTCACTTCTCTCCATGTTTTTTTTTGTTGTTTTTTGCAGTGTATATTTCTTGTTTGATCTTGGCTTTTTTTTTTTACAGTGTACTATTTTACCCTTTTTACAACAATTACCAAATCAAGCTATCCCCATATTGTTTTAACCCGCAGTTCCCCGTATGGGCCACCACCTGTAACAATCGCCCTCTTCACAGCAAGGCAAATTATTAACTAAGGAATAAATAAGCGGGACCGTAGGGTTTTCTCTTAACACTTTATATAGGGATACTCAAAAGTTGTAATTGACGAAGTCACAGGCAAACAGTACACATCACAATGACGTCTCTCCCTGTGTCTTTCCCTACTAAATAAAATAAACAAACAAGAAAACAAACTCAAACCAACAATCAATGATTACATTCAAACCCCCCTCCCACTCCAAACCAGTCCCAAAGTCAGCGGAACGCAACTGCGCTTCGAACTAAACAATTAATAAAGACCGCATCCGTCCTCCTCTTCCAACGAGGCGCGCGCACGCGAGAGTCTGTATAACAGTTCAATCCAACGCAATGAACGACACGCGTGGGGTACCCCTTAGTATTTATAATCCTTCAAGAACACTTTGGAATGATCTCACCGGTCACAGCAGCTCTGTTAGCCTCCAACCGCCGGCAGATATAGATTCCAACGTCGACCCCCGACGGCAGCAACAAGCGCGATGCTTTACCCGACGGGCACGACTGTTCTCCAAATTATTACGGCTGCAGATAAATGCGTTTAAGCTTTACTAACGGTTCAAACGCTATCTGGCGCCTGGAGCTCCTCTTCTCCTCCGTGCAGGCCTGCACTCTGTTTGTTTGGGAGATTCCTCCCGTGTGTCACTTCCTACCTAAGTAAACTTGGGTGGTGGCATCAATCACTGACACCTGTCAATCACCCTTGTACCAGCCCCGTTACCTTTCATATATGAATAAGAAAGAATAAGACTCTCACAACCCACATGTTACATAGCTCTCGACAATAAATAACATGTACAGAAAATAAAGCAGAACAACATTAATAATGTGCTTTTGTCACAACTATTTAGAAAACACATTAAATATGTGTGAAACTAGTGGATAGAGCAGGTTTTGTAAGGAAAAAGGTTTATTATTATGGATATAAATGAGTAAACACAGTGATTCTCTGGCAAATAGATGGACGTCGTAACACATTATGGACAAACCCTCACCTTGACATGAACACAGAGAATACACACATTATGGACAAACCCACACCTTGACATGAACACAGAGAATACACACATTATGGACAAACCCTCACCTTGACATGAACACAGAGAATACACACATTATGGACAAACCCTCACCTTGACATGAACACAGAGAATACACACATTATGGACAAACCCTCACCTTGACATGAACACAGAGAATACACACATTATGGACAAACCCTCACCTTGACATGAACACAGAGAATACACAGATTATGGACAAACCCACACCTTGACATGAACACAGAGAATACACACATTATGGACAAACCCTCACCTTGACATGAACACAGAGAATACACACATTATGGACAAACCCACACCTTGACATGAACACAGAGAATACACACATTATGGACAAACCCTCACCTTGACATGAACACAGAGAATACACACATTATGGACAAACCCACACCTTGACATGAACACAGAATACACACATTATGGACAAACCCTCACCTTGACATGAACACAGAGAATACACACATAATGGACAAACCCACACCTTGACATGAACACAGAGAATACACACATTATGGACAAACCCACACCTTGACATGAACACAGAGAATACACACATTATGGACAAACCCTCACCTTGACATGAACACAGAGAATACACACATTATGGACAAACCCTCACCTTGACATGAACACAGAGAATACACACATTATGGACAAACCCTCACCTTGACATGGACACAGAGAATACACACATTTATCGATAGACCACGTGTAGTGATATGGAATGGAAAAGTAATAAAACCCATCTTTTTCTTTTTGAGTGGTGTAAACCACTCCTACAACTGGCTTTGTTAGTTTACGTGTCTGTCCGTACCAAAAAATGAGAGGTTGGGTGACCATAGCAACCATGAGGTTGCTATGGTCACCCAGTTCACACGGGTGTGATTTCATTACGTCAGACATTACGTCAGACCACAGCTGATCAGGCTATATAATACCTTACACCACTCAGTTCATACGGGTGTGATTTTTTCTTCTTAAAGTTGCTACATTCAATGCACAAATACTTACCATTGATCAAATTGATTATCTCCATTTCAAAACGAGACGACACAAAGTCAAACAATACGATACGATATTTGCCGTTTACATTTCAATATACTTAATTAAAATCGATATTTCGATACAGTTACTATATCGTTACACCCCCACTGGCCTTGGAAGTCCTCGGGATCCCCCAGGAGGAAGTCACTAATGTTGCTCTGGAGAGGGAAGTCTGGAGGTGTTGCCCCCGCGACCCGACCACGTATAAGCGGTTGAAGATGGATGTTGACCTATAAGTGTGTTTAGTGAACTGTTGCTTGTGTTTCCTACCTCCTGACCAGCAGAGGGCAGTGTTTCACTGAACCGTTTGTTGCTTCATTCTGTTGTTTCAGATACAACAACCCAGAGAAGCTGTTGGAGAGCCGTAGGGGGCGCTGTGGGGAGTGGGCCAACTGTTTCACCCTGTGCTGCAGATCTCTGGGTCTGGAGGCTCGTTATGTCTGGGACAGCACAGGTAATTAATACACACCTGGAGGCTCGTTATGTCAGCACAGGTAATCAATACACACCTGGAGGCTCGTTATGTCAGCACAGGTAATCAATACACACCTGGAGGCTCGTTATGACAGCACAGGTAATCAATACACACCTGGAAGCTCGTTATGTCAGCACAGGTAATCAATACACACCTGGAGGCTCGTTATGTCAGCACAGGTAATCAATACACACCTGGAGGCTCGTTATGTCAGCACAGGTAATCAATACACACCTGGAGGCTCGTTATGACAGCACAGGTAATTAATACACACCTGGAGGCTCGTTATGTCAGCACAGGTAATCAATACACACCTGGAGGCTCGTTATGTCAGCACAGGTAATCAATACACACCTGGAGGCTCGTTATGTCAGCACAGGTAATTAATACACACCTGGAGGCTCGTTATGTCAGCACAGGTAATTAATACACACCTGGAGGCTCGTTATGTCAGCACAGGTAATCAATACACACCTGGAGGCTCGTTATGACAGCACAGGTAATCAATACACACCTGGAGGCTCGTTATGTCTGGGACAGCACAGGTAATCAATACACACCTGGAGGCTCGTTATGTCAGCACAGGTAATCAATACACACCTGGAGGCTCATTATGACAGCACAGGTAATCAATACACACCTGGAGGCTCGTTATGTCAGCACAGGTAATCAATACACACCTGGAGGCTCATTATGACAGCACAGGTAATCAATACACACCTGGAGGCTCGTTATGTCAGCACAGGTAATCAATACACACCTGGAGGCTCGTTATGACAGCACAGGTAATCAATACACACCTGGAGGCTCGTTATGACAGCACAGGTAATCAATACACACCTGGAGGCTCGTTATGTCAGCACAGGTAATCAATACACACCTGGAGGCTCGTTATGACAGCACAGGTAATCAATACACACCTGGAGGCTCGTTATGTCAGCACAGGTAATCAATACACACCTGGAGGCTCGTTATGACAGCACAGGTAATCAATACACACCTGGAGGCTCGTTATGTCAGCACAGGTAATCAATACACACCTGGAGGCTCGTTATGTCAGCACAGGTAATCAATACACACCTGGAGGCTCGTTATGACAGCACAGGTAATCAATACACACCTGGAGGCTCGTTATGTCAGCACAGGTCATCAATACACACCTGGAGGCTCGTTATGACAGCACAGGTAATTAACACGCGTGTCACTGTGCAAAAAGCATGGAATACGGATGTGTATATTACAGAAAACTCCCGTTAAACTTTCCAACAAACTCCGGTAAACTCCCGAATTGTACCATCACACCTGTATATTACCGTATATTAACTGTATATGTACCATCACACCTGTATATTACCGTATATTAACTGTATATGTACCATCACACCTGTATATTACCGTATATTAACTGTATATGTACCATCACACCTGTATATTACCGTATATTAACTGTATATGTACCATCACACCTGTATGTTACCGTATATTAACTGTATATGTACCATCACACCTGTATATTACCGTATATTAACTGTAGATGCTGCTAAACTTGAGGTTTACGGGGAAAATACAGTGCCCATAATTGCCCGTTAACTCCTCTTTTCACGCAGTGTGTTGTCTGTGTTTCAGACCATGTTGTGTTTCTGTGTTTCAGACCATGTTGTGTTTCTGTGTTTCTGTGTTTCAGACCATGTTGTGTTTCTGTGTTTCAGACCATGTTGTGTTTCTGTGTTTCAGACCATGTTGTGTTTCTGTGTTTCTGTGTTTCAGACCATGTTGTGTTTCTGTGTTTCAGACCATGTTGTGTTTCTGTGTTTCAGACCATGTTGTGTTTCTGTGTTTCAGACCATGTTGTGTTTCTGTGTTTCTGTGTTTCAGACCATGTTGTGTTTCTGTGTTTCAGACCATGTTGTGTTTCTGTGTTTCAGACCATGTTGTGTTTCTGTGTTTCAGACCATGTTGTGTTTCTGTGTTTCAGACCATGTTGTGTTTCTGTGTTTCAGACCATGTTGTGTTTCTGTGTTTCTGTGTTTCAGACCATGTTGTGTTTATGTGTTTCAGACCATGTTGTGTTTCTGTGTTTCAGACCATGTTGTGTTTCTGTGTTTCAGACCATGTTGTGTTTCTGTGTTTCTGTGTTTCAGACCATGTTGTGTTTCTGTGTTTCAGACCATGTTGTGTTTCTGTGTTTCAGACCATGTTGTTTCTGTGTTTCTGTGTTTCAGACCATGTTGTGTTTCTGTGTTTCAGACCATGTTGTGTTTCTGTGTTTCTGTGTTTCTGTGTTTCAGACCATGTTGTGTTTCTGTGTTTCTGTGTTTCAGACCATGTTGTGTTTCTGTGTTTCAGACCATGTTGTGTTTCTGTGTTTCAGACCATGTTGTGTTTCTGTGTTTCTGTGTTTCAGACCATGTTGTGTTTCTGTGTTTGTGTTTCAGACCATGTTTTGTTTCTGTGTTTCAGACCATGTTGTGTTTCTGTGTTTCAGACCATGTTGTGTTTCTGTGTTTCTGTGTTTCAGACCATGTTGTGTTTCTGTGTTTCAGACCATGTTGTGTTTCTGTGTTTCTGTGTTTCAGACCATGTTGTGTTTCTGTGTTTCAGACCATGTTGTGTTTCTGTGTTTTAGACCATGTTGTGTTTCTGTGTTTCAGACCATGTTGTGTTTCTGTGTTTCAGACCATGTTGTGTTTCTGTGTTTCAGACCATGTTGTGTTTCTGTGTTTCAGACCATGTTGTGTTTCTGTGTTTCAGACCATGTTGTGTTTCTGTGTTTCAGACCATGTTGTGTTTCTGTGTTTCAGACCATGTTGTGTTTCTGTGTTTCTGTGTTTCAGACCATGTTGTGTTTCTGTGTTTCAGACCATGTTGTGTTTCTGTGTTTCAGACCATGTTGTGTTTCTGTGTTTCAGACCATGTTGTGTTTCTGTGTTTCTGTGTTTCAGACCATGTTGTGTTTCTGTGTTTCAGACCATGTTGTGTTTCTGTGTTTCAGACCATGTTGTGTTTCTGTGTTTCTGTGTTTCAGACCATGTTGTGTTTCTGTGTTTCAGACCATGTTGTGTTTCTGTGTTTCAGACCATGTTGTGTTTCTGTGTTTCAGACCATGTTGTGTTTCTGTGTTTCTGTGTTTCAGACCATGTTGTGTTTCTGTGTTTGTGTTTCAGACCATGTTGTGTTTCTGTGTTTCAGACCATGTTGTGTTTCTGTGTTTCAGACCATGTTGTGTTTCTGTGTTTCTGTGTTTCAGACCATGTTGTGTTTCTGTGTTTCAGACCATGTTGTGTTTCTGTGTTTCTGTGTTTCAGACCATGTTGTGTTTCTGTGTTTCAGACCATGTTGTGTTTCTGTGTTTTAGACCATGTTGTGTTTCTGTGTTTCAGACCATGTTGTGTTTCTGTGTTTCAGACCATGTTGTGTTTCTGTGTTTCAGACCATGTTGTGTTTCTGTGTTTCAGACCATGTTGTGTTTCTGTGTTTCAGACCATGTTGTGTTTCTGTGTTTCAGACCATGTTGTGTTTCTGTGTTTCAGACCATGTTGTGTTTCTGTGTTTCAGACCATGTTGTGTTTCTGTGTTTCAGACCATGTTGTGTTTCTGTGTTTCAGACCATGTTGTTTTTCTGTGTTTCAGACCATGTTGTTTTTCTGTGTTTCAGACCATGTTGTGTTTCTGTGTTTCAGACCATGTTGTGTTTCTGTGTTTCAGACCATGTTGTGTTTCTGTGTTTCAGACCATGTTGTGTTTCTGTGTTTCAGACCATGTTGTGTTTCTGTGTTTCAGACCATGTTGTGTTTCTGTGTTTCAGACCATGTGTGGACGGAGGTGTTCTCGGCGTCTCAGCGCCGCTGGCTCCACTGTGACTCGTGTGAAAACGTGTGTGACAAACCTCTGCTGTACGAGCTGGGCTGGGGGAAGAAACTGGCCTATGTCCTGGCCTTCTCCAAGGACCAGGTGAGACCCTCACATGTTCTCCCCTTGTCCCCTAGGGTAGGTACCCTCACATGTTCTCCCCGTGTCCCCTAGGGTAGGTACCCTCACATGTTCTCCCCGTGTCCCCTAGGGTAGGTACCCTCACATGTTCTCCCCGTGTCCCCTAGGGTAGGTACCCTCACATGTTCTCCCCGTGTCCCCTAGGGTAGGTACCCTCACATGTTCTCCCTGTGTCCCCTAGGGTAGGTACCCTCACATGTTCTCCCTGTGTCCCCTAGGGTAGGTACCCTCACATGTTCTCCCCGTGTCCCCTAGGGTAGGTACCCTCACATGTTCTCCCCGTGTCCCCTAGGGTAGGTACCCTCACATGTTCTCCCCGTGTCCCCTAGGGTAGGTACCCTCACATGTTCTCCCCGTGTCCCCTAGGGTAGGTACCCTCACATGTTCTCCCCGTGTCCCCTAGGGTAGGTACCCTCACATGTTCTCCCTGTGTCCCCTAGGGTAGGTACCCTCACATGTTCTCCCTGTGTCCCCTAGGGTAGGTACCCTCACATGTTCTCCCCGTGTCCCCTAGGGTAGGTACCCTCACATGTTCTCCCCGTGTCCCCTAGGGTAGGTACCCTCACATGTTCTCCCCGTGTCCCCTAGGGTAGGTACCCTCCCATGTTCTCCCCGTGTCCCCTAGGGTAGGTACCCTCACATGTTCTCCCCGTGTCCCCTAGGGTAGGTACCCTCACATGTTCTCCCCGTGTCCCCTAGGGTAGGTACCCTCACATGTTCTCCCCGTGTCCCCTAGGGTAGGTACCCTCACATGTTCTCCCTGTGTCCCCTAGGGTAGGTACCCTCACATGTTCTCCCTGTGTCCCCTAGGGTAGGTACCCTCACATGTTCTCCCTGTGTCCCCTAGGGTAGGTACCCTCACATGTTCTCCCTGTGTCCCCTAGGGTAGGTACCCCCACATGTTCTCCCCGTGTCCCCTAGGGTAGGTAGTGGTACCCTCACATGTTCTCCCCATGTCCCCTAGGGTAGGTGCCCTCACATGTTCTCCCCGTGTCCCCTAGGGTAGGTACCCTCCCATGTTCTCCCCGCGTCCCCTAGGGTAGGTACCCTCACATGTTCTCCCCGTGTCCCCTAGGGTAGGTACCCTCACATGTTCTCCCCGTGTCCCCTAGGGTAGGTACCCTCACATGTTCTCCCTGTGTCCCCTAGGGTAGGTACCCTCACATGTTCTCCCTGTGTCCCCTAGGGTAGGTACCCTCACATGTTCTCCCCGTGTCCCCTAGGGTAGGTACCCTCACATGTTCTCCCCGTGTCCCCTAGGGTAGGTACCCTCACATGTTCTCCCCGTGTCCCCTAGGGTAGGTACCCTCCCATGTTCTCCCCGTGTCCCCTAGGGTAGGTAGTGGTACCCTCACATGTTCTCCCCATGTCCCCTAGGGTAGGTGCCCTCACATGTTCTCCCCGTGTCCCCTAGGGTAGGTACCCTCACATGTTCTCCCCATGTCCCCTAGGGTAGGTACCCTCACATGTTCTCCCCATGTCCCCTAGGGTAGGTACCCTCACATGTTCTCCCCGTGTCCCCTAGGGTAGGTACCCTCACATGTTCTCCCCGTGTCGCCTAGGGTAGGTACCCTCCCATGTTCTCCCCGTGTCCCCTAGGGTAGGTAGTGGTACCCTCACATGTTCTCCCCGTGTCCCCTAGGGTAGGTACCCTCCCATGTTCTCCCCGTGTCCCCTAGGGTAGGTAGTGGTACCCTCACATGTTCTCCCCGTGTCCCCTAGGGTAGGTCCCCTCACATGTTCTCCCCGTGTCCCCTAGGGTAGGTACCCTCACATGTTCTCCCCGTGTCCCCTAGGGTAGGTACCCTCACATGTTCTCCCCGTGTCCCCTAGGGTAGGTACCCTCACATGTTCTCCCCGTGTCCCCTAGGGTAGGTACCCTCCCATGTTCTCCCCGCGTCCCCTAGGGGGCGCTCTAGGGCAGCTATAATGTGTTATATTTCCATACAGGTGATGGACGTCACATGGCGGTATTCCTGTAACCACGCTGACGTGCTGACGCGGCGGACAAAGGTTCAAGAGCCGTGGCTCAGACAGACCGTTACTGGACTCACTGCAATGGTACGTGTGTGTGCGTGCGTGCGTGCGTGCGTGTGTGTGTGCGTGCGTGCGTGCGTGCGTGCCGTGTGCGTGTGTACGTTGCTGTACCAGCGGAGAAGTCGCGGTGCGACAACGCAAGCGTATTTACGTGAGTGCGGTCCTGTGAAATTGTCGCGCACGTCCTCGTTTGTGTGCACACAACCCCGACTCACCAGACCTGGATTCTGATTAGCTTTATTCTTACGCTTGTGTTGTCGCACCGCTCATGAGCAGAGCTGTGGTTGGTCCAGACCCTCATGAGCAGAGCTGTGATTGGTCCAGACCCTCATGAGCAGAGCTGTGGTTGGTCCAGACCCTCATGAGCAGAGCTGTGGTTGGTCCAGACCCTCATGAGCAGAGCTGTGGTTGATCCAACCAGTGTCTACAAGCTCTGCTGCGTGTTGTGAGCTTGTAGATCAGGTGTTGTAGAGAACGTGTTGTGAGCTTGTAGATCAGGTGTTGTAGAGAACGTGTTGTGAGCTTGTAGATCAGGTGTTGTAGAGAACGTGTTGTGAGCTTGTAGATCAGGAGTCACCGCACTTTTTTTTTTTACTTGAGAGCTACTTTCAAAATGACAACATATCTATAGATGGTGATGGTAGAGCTGGTGGAGTCGCTCTGGATTAAGAGCGTCTGCTAAATGCCTAAATTGTAAATTGTAAATTGTGGAGTCCATCTCTCCTAACTGTGTGTGTGTGTGTGTGTGTGTGTGTGTGTGTGTGTGTGTGTCTGTGTCTGTGTCTGTGTGTGTGTCTGTGTCTGTGTGTGTCTGTGTGTAGAGGCAGCAGTCCCTGGGTTCCTCTAGGAGAACAGAGCTCACAGACAGGCTGCTGGTGGAGCTGGTTGAGTTCATCTCTCCTAAACGACCCACAGCTGGAGATCTGTCTGGACGGAGCTCTGGATCTCTGGCCTGGAGGTCAGCCAGAGGAGAGACTGGCACCGATACACCGGTATGATGATTATTATTATTATTATCCCATTCTGGGCGGGAACCCCTTTTGGTGTTAGCATTACGTTATGCCTTAGCTATTGAAAAATAGCAGATCGACAAGCTCATAGCGTGCCACCGAGTGGCGCGCTATGAGCTTGTAGGTCTGCTATTTTTGAAAAATAACATTAACAGCTTCCGCGCCATTGCCGACGATTAAAGTCAATTGAAGCTTAATTTTGATACTGGCGCTTAACGCCATTGCCGACGGCCTCCGGCAATTGAGCTTTTATAGCGCGTTCGATTGCTCGAGCCAAAATGCTACTCACGTTAGCCGGTTAGCTAGCTGTGTTGTTAGCACAGCACTGGATCGCCCATCTTAGATCATCGTCGCCATAAGCATCCATTCTATCCATTTCTTTCAATCGCCTGTAACTCCTATTCCTTGTCCCAGATGGCATTTTTGGTCAAAACAGCGTTTCTTTGACGGCACAGAGCTGACAATCTAGAGCTCTCCGGAGCTCCGGCCTGGATTGACATTGTAAACAAGGCCCATCCAGCTGTGTGAAAACTCCTAACGTAGGACTACCGGTTGTGGACCGGAAATGGCGGCTTTTCAAAATAAGAGCTCAAATTAAAAAAATGCTGGCGTGAATTAGATCCTAATTTTTCAATAAATAATAGCGGTCTAAGTGTTAAACACAGACACAAGACAGGTGTCTTGTATGTGTGAACGCAGCCCAGTAAGGCCCCACCCCCTCCTGGTGCTGCGGCCATCTTGGAAACTAAAACACAATATAAACCATGGGAGAGAGGCGGGGCCGAGAAAGGCCCTTATGCTGAATGTAACCCGACACCCAAGTGTTGGCCTCGGCTACAGGTCTACTGTGTTGCGTGGCCTCGGCTACAGGTCTACTGTGTTGGCCTCGGCTACAGGTCTACTGTGTTGGCCTCGGCTACAGGTCTACTGTGTTAGCCTCGGCTACAGGTCTACTGTGTTGGCCTCGGCTACAGGTCTACTGTGTTGGCCTCGGCTACAGGTCTACTGTGTTGGCCTCGGCTACAGGTCTACTGTGTTGCCGGTGTCCTGCCTCGGCTGCAGGTCTACTGTGTTGCGTGCCGGTGTCCTGCCTCGGCTACAGGTCTACTGTGTTGCGTGCCGGTGTCCTGCCTCGGCTACAGGTCTACTGTGTTGCGTGCCGGTGTCCTGCCTCGGCTACAGGTCTACTGTGTTGGCCTCGGCTACAGGTCTACTGTGTTGCCGGTGTCCTGCCTCGGCTGCAGGTCTACTGTGTTGCGTGCCGGTGTCCTGCCTCGGCTACAGGTCTACTGTGTTGCGTGCCGGTGTCCTGCCTCGGCTACAGGTCTACTGTGTTGCGTGCCGGTGTCCTGCCTCGGCTACAGGTCTACTGTGTTGGCCTCGGCTACAGGTCTACTGTGTTGCCGGTGTCCTGCCTCGGCTACAGGTCTACTGTGTTGCGTGCCGGTGTCCTGCCTCGGCTACAGGTCTACTGTGTTGGCCTCGGCTACAGGTCTACTGTGTTGGCCTCGGCTACAGGTCTACTGTGTTGCGTGCCGGTATCCTGCCTCGGCTACAGGTCTACTGTGTTGCGTGGCCTCGGCTACAGGTCTACTGTGTTGCGTGCCGGTGTCCTGCCTCGGCTACAGGTCTACTGTGTTGCGTGCCGGTGTCCTGCCTCGGCTACAGGTCTACTGTGTTGCGTGCCGGTGTCCTGCCTCGGCTACAGGTCTACTGTGTTGCGTGCCGGTGTCCTGCCTCGGCTACAGGTCTACTGTGTTGCGTGCCGGTGTCCTGCCTCGGCTACAGGTCTACTGTGTTGGCCTCGGCTACAGGTCTACTGTGTTGCCGGTGTCCTGCCTCGGCTACAGGTCTACTGTGTTGCGTGCCGGTGTCCTGCCTCGGCTACAGGTCTACTGTGTTGGCCTCGGCTACAGGTCTACTGTGTTGGCCTCGGCTACAGGTCTACTGTGTTGGCCTCGGCTACAGGTCTACTGTGTTGCGTGCCGGTGTCCTGCCTCGGCTACAGGTCTACTGTGTTGCGTGGCCTCGGCTACAGGTCTACTGTGTTGCGTGGCCTCGGCTACAGGTCTACTGTGTTGCGTGGCCTCGGCTACAGGTCTACTGTGTTGGCCTCGGCTACAGGTCTACTGTGTTGGCCTCGGCTACAGGTCTACTGTGTTGCGTGGCCTCGGCTACAGGTCTACTGTGTTGCGTGGCCTCGGCTACAGGTCTACTGTGTTGGCCTCGGCTACAGGTCTACTGTGTTGCGTGCCGGTGTCCTGCCTCGGCTGCAGGTCTACTGTGTTGCGTGGCCTCGGCTACAGGTCTACTGTGTTGCGTGCCGGTGTCCTGCCTCGGCTACAGGTCTACTGTGTTGCGTGCCGGTGTCCTGCCTCGGCTACAGGTCTACTGTGTTGCGTGCCGGTGTCCTGCCTCGGCTACAGGTCTACTGTGTTGCGTGCCGGTGTCCTGCCTCGGCTACAGGTCTACTGTGTTGCGTGCCGGTGTCCTGCCTCGGCTACAGGTCTACTGTGTTGCGTGCCGGTGTCCTGCCGCGCAGTAAATAGTAGATCTGCAAGCTCACAGCGTGTCACGAATGCTACGTGTTCTTGTATATTATCTGCTTTTTTACTGCACGCAACAACAACAACAACACGCATGTTGTGCTCGATTTCCCCTCTGCTATTCTGACCCATTTAGGCCTGAAAGAAATGTCTTCTAAATCCCAACAGTTTTCTGAAATGCCTACCGTATGTTTCTAGGCCTATATCACTCAATATTTCATGTCAAGGACCCCAAAAATGATCTGTAATTGGCCTCCAACCCCCATCTGAAAATATGTTGTTCCAGGGACCCCCCCCCCCCCCCCCAGAAGCAAAGATTTGAGTTAAAGTTTGTTCTGAAAAAATATATTCAAAATTTGAGGCACATTTTCACGATTTTTCAAAAATAGCAGACCTACAAGCTCGTAGCGTGCCACTCGGTGGCGCGCTATGAGCTTGTAGATCTGTTATTTTTCAATAGCTAACATAATGTTTAAAACACCAAAAGGGGTTCCCGCCCCAAAATGGGTTTTAAAGTAGCACAGATTTCATTTACCTAGTGAAGTTATGGAGGTTTCTCCAAATGAATGCATCGTGCCAGATTGAATGCATCGTGCCAGAATGAATGCATCGTGCGCGTCCAAAAGAAATCACAGGAATAACGGAAGTCACTGGAGTTGATTTCACCACGAAACAGGTAGGATGGAGTTATTTGTTGACAGGGAGGGCAGCCCCTCTAGACCAGAAAGCACGCTGGCTGGGCCAGGCTACCAGCCCCTCTAGACCAGAAAGCACACTGGCTGGGCCAGGCTACCAGCCCCTCTAGACCAGAAAGCACGCTGGCTGGGCCAGGCTACCCGCCCCTCTAGACCAGAAAGCACGCTGGCTGGGCCAGGCTACCCGCCCCTCTAGACCAGAAAGCACGCTGGCTGGGCCAGGCTACCCGCCCCTCTAGACCAGAAAGCACGCTGGCTGGGCCAGGCTACCCGCCCCTCTAGACCAGAAAGCACACTGGCTGGGCCAGGCTACCCGCCCCTCTAGACCAGAAAGCACGCTGGCTGGGCCAGGCTACCCGCCCCTCTAGACCAGAAAGCACGCTGGCTGGGCCAGGCTACCCGCCCCTCTAGACCAGAAAGCACGCTGGCTGGGCCAGGCTACTCGCCCCTCTAGACCAGAAAGCACATTTTTATACAACAAGGTTGAAACAAAGTGCTGTTATCGCTCAATTGGACCGGCTGCTACCACACAGAGTTAAACAATGCAATTCACGCCACTGAACATGGAGGCGTTGGTAGTAGAGCTCTTCACGGGTCCAAAAAAATGGTTCCAAAATCCGAAATGAATCTGTGACATGTTACCGATTCCGACCCGTTCCGAAAATATTTTCAAATAGTTAAACCGAACCCGAATGGATCCGTGACAATTTCCGATTCTGACCCGTTACGAGATTTCTTTCAAATTGCGGTGCCGAGTTCCGACCGAAATCCGATTATTTCCGACATTCCGAGAGACCCGACCCAGCCAGGCAGACATAGATGTGGACTATATAGAAATAATATAACGTATTGACCAATTACCATTTTATGATTAAAGCGCGAGAGAGAGAGAGACACAGACAGACAGAGAGAGAGACACAGACAGACAGAGAGAGAGACACAGACAGACAGAGAGAGAGACACAGACAGACAGAGAGAGAGAGAGACACAGACAGAAAGAGAGAGAGACACAGACAGACAGAGAGAGAGACACAGACAGACAGAGAGAGAGACACAGACAGACAGAGAGAGAGACACAGACAGACAGAGAGAGAGACACACAGACAGACAGAGAGAGAGACACAGACAGACAGAGAGAGAGACACAGACAGACAGAGAGAGAGACACAGACAGACAGAGAG
>NW_027637584.1:55000-75000 GCF_951216825.1 Electrona antarctica
GTTTCAATAACAACACACTGCAGCTACCGGGTGTTTCAATAACAACACACTGCAGCTACCTGGTGTTTCAATAACAACACACTGCAGCTACCGGGTGTTTCAATAACAACACACTGCAGCTACCTGGTGTTTCAATAACAACACACTGCAGCTACCGGGTGTTTCAATAACAACACACTGCAGCTACCGGGTGTTTCAATAACAACACGCTGCAGCTACCGGGTGTTTCAATAACAACACGCTGCAGCTACCGGGTGTTTCAATAACAACACTGCAGCTACCGGGTGTTTCAATAACAACACACTGCAGCTACCGGGTGTTTCAATAACAACACACTGCAGCTACCGGGTGTTTCAATAACAACACACTGCAGCTACCGGGTGTTTCAATAACAACACACTGCAGCTACCGGGTGTTTCAATAACAACACACTGCAGCAACCGGGTGTTTCAATAACAACACGCTGCAGCTACCTGGTGTTTCAATAACAACACGCTGCAGCTACCGGGTGTTTCAATAACAACACGCTGCAGCTACCGGGTGTTTCAATAACAACACGCTGCAGCTACCGGGTGTTTCAATAACAACACACTGCAGCTACCGGGTGTTTCAATAACAACACACTGCAGCTACCGGGTGTTTCAATAACAACACGCTGCAGCTACCGGGTGTTTCAATAACAACACACTGCAGCTACCGGGTGTTTCAATAACAACACACTGCAGCTACCGGGTGTTTCAATAACAACACACTGCAGCTACCGGGTGTTTCAATAACAACACGCTGCAGCTACCGGGTGTTTCAATAACAACACACTGCAGCTACCGGGTGTTTCAATAACAACACACTGCAGCTACCGGGTGTTTCAATAACAACACACTGCAGCTACCGGGTGTTTCAATAACAACACACTGCAGCTACCGGGTGTTTCAATAACAACACACTGCAGCTACCGGGTGTTTCAATAACAACACACTGCAGCTACCGGGTGTTTCAATAACAACACACTGCAGCTACCGGGTGTTTCAATAACAACACACTGCAGCTACCGGGTGTTTCAATAACAACACGCTGCAGCTACCGGGTGTTTCAATAACAACACGCTGCAGCTACCGGGTGTTTCAGGTGCTCTGCAACACGCTGCAGCTACCGGGTGTTTCAATAACAACACACTGCAGCAACCGGGTGTTTCAATAACAACACGCTGCAGCTACCGGGTGTTTCAATAACAACACACTGCAGCTACCGGGTGTTTCAATAACAACACGCTGCAGCTACCGGGTGTTTCAATAACAACACGCTGCAGCTACCGGGTGTTTCAATAACAACACGCTGCAGCTACCGGGTGTTTCAATAACAACACGCTGCAGCTACCGGGTGTTTCAATAACAACACGCTGCAGCTACCGGGTGTTTCAATAACAACACGCTGCAGCTACCAGGTGTTTCAATAACAACACGCTGCAGCTACCGGGTGTTTCAATAACAACACGCTGCAGCTACCAGGTGTTTCAATAACAACACGCTGCAGCTACCGGGTGTTTCAATAACAACACGCTGCAGCTACCGGGTGTTTCAATAACAACACGCTGCAGCTACCTGGTGTTTCAGGTGCTCTGCAACGCACTGCAGCTACCGGGTGTTTCAATAACAACACGCTGCAGCTACCTGGTGTTTCAGGTGCTCTGCAACGCACTGCAGCTACCTGGTGTTTCAATAACAACACACTGCAGCTACCGGGTGTTTCAGGTGCTCTGCAACACGCTGCAGCTACCGGGTGTTTCAGGTGCTCTGCAACACGCTGCAGCTACCGGGTGTTTCAATAACAACACACTGCAGCTACCGGGTGTTTCAGGTGCTCTGCAACACGCTGCAGCTACCGGGTGTTTCAATAACAACACACTGCAGCTACCGGGTGTTTCAATAACAACACGCTGCAGCTACCGGGTGTTTCAATAACAACACACTGCAGCTACCGGGTGTTTCAGGTGCTCTGCAACACGCTGCAGCTACCGGGTGTTTCAATAACAACACACTGCAGCTACCGGGTGTTTCAATAACAACACGCTGCAGCTACCGGGTGTTTCAATAACAACACGCTGCAGCTACCGGGTGTTTCAATAACAACACGCTGCAGCTACCGGGTGTTTCAATAACAACACGCTGCAGCTACCGGGTGTTTCAATAACAACACGCTGCAGCTACCGGGTGTTTCAATAACAACACGCTGCAGCTACCGGGTGTTTCAATAACAACACGCTGCAGCTACCTGGTGTTTCAGGTGCTCTGCAACGCACTGCAGCTACCGGGTGTTTCAATAACAACACACTGCAGCTACCGGGTGTTTCAATAACAACACACTGCAGCTACCGGGTGTTTCAATAACAAGCGAGGATGCACGCCAATCAATGACCGATGAGTTAAAACACTTTACGATACAAAATAAATGACAATAACATACATACAAAAAACAAGTGCTCCACTATACTGTATATCCCTCCCTACATTCCTTTCGTAACAGCCAAGCTGTAGTTCTGCATACAAGACCTGATATTGGTTGGTTCGTAACAGCCACGCTGTAGTTCTGCATACAAGACCTGATATTGGTTGGTTCGTACCAGCCAAGCGGTAGTTTGCTGCATACAAGACCTGATATTGGTTGGTTCGTACCAGCCAAGCGGTAGTTTGCTGCATACAAGACCTGATATTGGTTGGTTCGTAACAGCCAAGCTGTAGTTTGCTGCATACAAGACCTGATATTGGTTGGTTCGTAACAGCCAAGCGGTAGTTTGCTGCATACAAGACCTGATATTGGTTGGTTCGTAACAGCCAAGCGGTAGTTTGCTGCATACAAGACCTGATATTGGTTGGTTCGTAACAGCCAAGCTGTAGTTCTGCATACAAGACCTGATATTGGTTGGTTCGTACCAGCCAAGCGGTAGTTTGCTGCATACAAGACTTGATATTGGTTGTCGGTTTGATATTGCTATCCAGGCTGTTCCAGGGTGAATTCTGTACCAGGTTTAATGTGTGTATCGGCCCTCCAGGTGGAGCCAGCAGGGTGCGTGTTCACGCCCACGGCCAGCGAGCGCAGCCAGAGGTTGTTCCAGCTGCGCTACAGCTGCGCTGCAGACCGCTACGTCAGAGGGACCACCCATGAGGAGACCCTGGAGGGGTGGAGGACGGGGGTCTGGAAGAGCCAGGATGTCCAGACCCTGGAGGGTTGGAGGATGGGGGTCTGGAAGAGCCAGGGGGTCTTCAGGAAGGAAGAGACTGACTGGAAGATGGTTAGTTTAATGCATGCGTGCGTGCGTGCGTGCGTGCGTGCGTGCGTGCGTGTGTGTGCGTGCGTGTGTGGGTGTACCTGTCCCGTACAGAGGGGGGTCCCATGGGGACTATAACACTGTGTGTGTGTGTGTGTGTGTGTGTGTGTGTGTGTGTGTGTGTGTGTGTGTGTGTGTGTGTGTGTGTGTGTGTGTGTGTGTGTGTGTGTGTGTACCTGTCCCGTACAGAGGGGGGTCCCATGGGGACTATAACACTGTGTGTGTGTGTGTGTGTGTGTAGGTGTATCTGTCCCGTACAGAGGGGGGTCCCGTGGGGACCATCGTGTGGAAGCTGGACCTCTCAGCGGGGGGGGTGAGGGTGGGCCGCAGCCTGTCAATCAGAGCCTCCTCCCACACCTTCCACTCTGGGACGGTCACATGGTGTCTGAGGGCGGGGCCTAACGTCACCCACTTCACTGGAGGTAAGCAAGGTCACATGGTGTCTGAGGGGAGGGGCCTAAGGAATGTCACATGGTGTCTGAGGGGCGGGGCCTAATGAAGGTCACATGCAGAGCCATCCAATAGAAGAGTTACGATATTGAGGGGGGTAATGTAAAGTGAATGTCTCTCTCTCTCTCTCTCTCTCTCTCTCTCTCTCTCTCTCTCTCTAGGTAATGTAAAGTGAATGTCTCTCTCTCTCTAGGTAATGTAAAGTGAATGTCTCTCTCTCTCTCTCTAGGTAATGTAAAGTGAATGTCTCTCTCTCTAGGTAATGTAAAGTGAATGTCTCTCTCTCTAGGTAATGTAAAGTGAATGTCTCTCTCTAGGTAATGTAAAGTGAATGTCTCTCTCTCTCTAGGTAATGTAAAGTGAATGTCTCTCTCTCTCTCTAGGTAATGTAAAGTGAATGTCTCTCTCTAGGTAATGTAAAGTGAATGTCTCTCTCTAGGTAATGTAAAGTGAATGTCTCTCTCTCTATAGGTAATGTAAAGTGAATGTCTCTCTCTCTCTAGGTAATGTAAAGTGAATGTCTCTCTCTAGGTAATGTAAAGTGAATGTCTCTCTCTAGGTAATGTAAAGTGAATGTCTCTCTCTCTCTAGGTAATGTAAAGTGAATGTCTCTCTCTCTAGGTAATGTAAAGTGAATGTCTCTCTCTCTCTCTCTAGGTAATGTAAAGTGAATGTCTCTCTATAGGTAATGCAAAGTGAATGTCTCTCTCTCTCTCTAGGTAATGTAAAGTGAATGTCTCTCTCTCTCTCTAGGTAATGTAAAGTGAATGTCTCTCTCTAGGTAATGTAAAGTGAATGTCTCTCTCTCTCTCTAGGTAATGTAAAGTGAATGTCTCTCTCTCTCTAGGTAATGTAAAGTGAATGTCTCTCTCTCTAGGTAATGTAAAGTGAATGTCTCTCTCTCTCTAGGTAATGTAAAGTGAATGTCTCTCTCTCTAGGTAATGTAAAGTGAATGTCTCTCTCTAGGTAATGTAAAGTGAATGTCTCTCTCTCTAGGTAATGTAAAGTGAATGTCTCTCTCTAGGTAATGTAAAGTGAATGTCTCTCTCTAGGTAATGTAAAGTGAATGTCTCTCTCTCTCTCTAGGTAATGTAAAGTGAATGTCTCTCTCTCTCTAATGTAAAGTGAATGTCTCTCTCTCTAGGTAATGTAAAGTGAATGTCTCTCTCTCTCTAGGTAATGTAAAGTGAATGTCTCTCTCTCTAGGTAATGTAAAGTGAATGTCTCTCTCTAGGTAATGTAAAGTGAATGTCTCTCTCTCTCTAGGTAATGTAAAGTGAATGTCTCTCTCTCTAGGTAATGCAAAGTGAATGTCTCTCTCTCTCTAGGTAATGTAAAGTGAATGTCTCTCTCTCTAGGTAATGTAAAGTGAATGTCTCTCTCTCTAGGTAATGTAAAGTGAATGTCTCTCTCTCTCTAGGTAATGTAAAGTGAATGTCTCTCTCTCTAGGTAATGTAAAGTGAATGTCTCTCTCTCTCTAGGTAATGTAAAGTGAATGTCTCTCTCTAGGTAATGTAAAGTGAATGTCTCTCTCTCTCTCTCTAGGTAATGTAAAGTGAATGTCTCTCTCTAGGTAATGTAAAGTGAATGTCTCTCTCTCTCTCTAGGTAATGTAAAGTGAATGTCTCTCTCTCTCTCTAGGTAATGTAAAGTGAATGTCTCTCTCTCTAGGTAATGTAAAGTGAATGTCTCTCTCTCTAGGTAATGTAAAGTGAATGTCTCTCTCTCTAGGTAATGTAAAGTGAATGTCTCTCTCTAGGTAATGTAAAGTGAATGTCTCTCTCTCTAGGTAATGTAAAGTGAATGTCTCTCTCTAGGTAATGTAAAGTGAATGTCTCTCTCTAGGTAATGTAAAGTGAATGTCTCTCTCTCTCTAGGTAATGTAAAGTGAATGTCTCTCTCTCTCTCTAGGTAATGTAAAGTGAATGTCTCTCTCTCTAGGTAATGTAAAGTGAATGTCTCTCTCTCTAGGTAATGTAAAGTGAATGTCTCTCTCTCTAGGTAATGTAAAGTGAATGTCTCTCTCTCTCTAGGTAATGTAAAGTGAATGTCTCTCTCTCTAGGTAATGTAAAGTGAATGTCTCTCTCTAGGTAATGTAAAGTGAAGGTCTCTCTCTCTAGGTAATGTAAAGTGAATGTCTCTCTCTCTAGGTAATGTAAAGTGAATGTCTCTCTCTCTCTCTCTAGGTAATGTAAAGTGAATGTCTCTCTCTCTCTAGGTAATGTAAAGTGAATGTCTCTCTCTAGGTAATGTAAAGTGAATGTCTCTCTCTCTCTAGGTAATGTAAAGTGAATGTCTCTCTCTCTCTAGGTAATGTAAATTGAATGTCTCTCCCTCTCTCTCTAGGTAATGTAAAGTGAATGTCTCTCTCTCTCTATAGGTAATGTAAAGTGAATGTCGCTCTCTCTCTAGGTAATGTAAAGTGAATGTCTCTCTCTCTCTAGGTAATGTAAATTGAATGTCTCTCCCTCTCTCTCTAGGTAATGTAAAGTGAATGTCTCTCTCTCTCTCTCTCTCCCAGACGGTACAACACACACCTTCTCCGAGCTCATTGGCTCTCCAGAGCTGCTCATCGAGGCTCGTCTGAGCGGGGGGGAGGGACCATCGTCATGGCAACACGCCCAGCTGTTCAGGGAGAGTCTGAAGGACACGCCCCCAGGGGGGGAGGAGCCATCGTTTGAGCTGCTGGTGCACCTGGAGGACGCCTGATGATGTCATACTCTGACATCACATCCTGTTAACACGTGGAGGACGCCTGATGATGATGTCACACTCTGACATCACATCCTGTTAACACCTGGAGGACGCCTGATGATGATGTCACACTCTGACATCACATCCCACTCCAGGACCCCCTGGCGCCTACTCGAGGACCCCATTGGGGTCCCTGGAACCCCAGTTTGAGAAGCACTGGTGTGGTGGTTGAGAGGTGCTCATAATTCAGTCAATTCAATTATACAGAAATCAGAGTTTACACTATTTAACATGATCGATCCATTATTATTATGATTATTATTATTGTTGTTGTTGTTGTTATTAATTAATGATATGTATGTATGAGGTCAGTGTGGAACTACCATGAAAACCAGAAAATGTTTTTTAGGTATTAAAATTGCCACTTCCTGTAGACACATTTATATTGTAAAATCAATGTTAATTTAACTCAGAATGTACAAATGCAGGTCCATTTGGTTCCATTTGTACATTCAAGAGTTACTGACCCATAAGGGTCCATTTGGTTCCAAACTATCATTTAGCTGGGGACCCCTGGAACTCCCTCAAGGACCCCACTGTGGGAACCACTGTTTGTAGACATATTATCGTACTGTGGCTGAGCATGCAGTGTCGCCCCTAGTAGACCCTAGAAGACCCCTCCTCCCCAATGTCGACTCCTCCTCCCCAACGTCTCATCAACTCTCCTAGACTCCTCCTCCCCAATGTCTCATCAACTCTCCTAGACCCCTCCTCCCCAACGTCTCATCAACTCTCCTAGACTCCTCCTCCCCAATGTCTCATCAACTCTCCTAGACCCCTCCTCCCCAATGTCTCATCAACTCACCTAGACTCCTCCTCCCCAATGTCTCATCAACTCACCTAGACTCCTCCCCAATGTCTCATCAACTCTCCTAGACTCCTCCTCCCCAATGTCTCATCAACTCTCCTAGACTCCTCCCCAATGTCTCATCAACTCTCCTAGACCCCTCCTCCCCAATGTCTCATCAACTCTCCTAGACTCCTCCCCAATGTCTCATCAACTCTCCTAGACTCCTCCCCAATGTCTCATCAACTCTCCTAGACTCCTCCTCCCCAATGTCTCATCAACTCTCCTAGACTCCTCCCCAATGTCTCATCAACTCTCCTAGACTCCTCCTCCCCAATTTCTCATCAACTCTCCTAGACTCCTCCCCAATGTCTCATCAACTCTCCTAGACTCCTCCTCCCCAATGTCTCATCAACTCTCCTAGACTCCTCCTCCCCACTGTCTCATCAACTCTCCTAGACTCCTCCCCAATGTCTCATCAACTCTCCTAGACTCCTCCTCCCCAATGTCTCATCAACTCACCTAGACTCCTCCTCCCCAATGTCTCATCAACTCACCTAGACTCCTCCTCCCCAATGTCTCATCAACTCTCCTAGACCCCTCCTCCCCAATGTCTCATCAACTCTCCTAGACTCCTCCTCCCCAATGTCTCATCAACTCTCCTAGACCCCTCCTCCCCAATGTCTCATCAACTCTCCTAGACTCCTCCCCAATGTCTCATCAACTCTCCTAGACTCCTCCCCAATGTCTCATCAACTCTCCTAGACTCCTCCTCCCCAATGTCTCATCAACTCTCCTAGACTCCTCCCCAATGTCTCATCAACTCTCCTAGACTCCTCCCCAATGTCTCATCAACTCTCCTAGACCCCTCCTCCCCAATGTCTCATCAACTCTCCTAGACTCCTCCTCCCCAACGTCTCATCAACTCCTAGACTCCTCCCCAAGGTCTCATCAACTCTCCTAGACCCCTCCTCCCCAATGTCTCATCAACTCTCCTAGACCCCTCCTCCCCAATGTCTCATCAACTCTCCTAGACTCCTCCTGTCCAATGTCTCATCAACTCTCCTAGACTCCTCCTCCCCAATGTCTCATCAACTCTCCTAGACTCCTCCTCCCCAATGTCTCATCAACTCTCCTAGACTCCTCCTCCCCACTGTCTTATCAACTCTCCTAGACTCCTCCTCCCCACTGTCTCATCAACTCTCCTAGACTCCTCCTCCCCAATGTCTCATCAACTCTCCTAGACTCCTCCTCCCCAATGTCTCATCAACTCTCCTAGACTCCTCCTCCCCAATGTCTCATCAACTCTCCTAGACTCCTCCTCCCCAATGTCTCATCAACTCTCCTAGACTCCTCCTGTCCAATGTCTCATCAACTCTCCTAGACTCCTCCTGTCCAATGTCTCATCAACTCTCCTAGACTCCTCCTCCCCAATGTCTCATCAACTCTCCTAGACTCCTCCTCCCCAATGTCTCATCAACTCTCCTAGACTCCTCCTCCCCACTGTCTCATCAACTCTCCTAGACTCCTCCCCAATGTCTCATCAACTCTCCTAGACTCCTCCTCCCCAATGTCTCATCAACTCACCTAGACTCCTCCTCCCCAATGTCTCATCAACTCACCTAGACTCCTCCTCCCCAATGTCTCATCAACTCTCCTAGACCCCTCCTCCCCAATGTCTCATCAACTCTCCTAGACTCCTCCTCCCCAATGTCTCATCAACTCTCCTAGACCCCTCCTCCCCAATGTCTCATCAACTCTCCTAGACTCCTCCCCAATGTCTCATCAACTCTCCTAGACTCCTCCCCAATGTCTCATCAACTCTCCTAGACTCCTCCTCCCCAATGTCTCATCAACTCTCCTAGACTCCTCCCCAATGTCTCATCAACTCTCCTAGACTCCTCCCCAATGTCTCATCAACTCTCCTAGACCCCTCCTCCCCAATGTCTCATCAACTCTCCTAGACTCCTCCTCCCCAACGTCTCATCAACTCCTAGACTCCTCCCCAAGGTCTCATCAACTCTCCTAGACCCCTCCTCCCCAATGTCTCATCAACTCTCCTAGACCCCTCCTCCCCAATGTCTCATCAACTCTCCTAGACTCCTCCTGTCCAATGTCTCATCAACTCTCCTAGACTCCTCCTCCCCAATGTCTCATCAACTCTCCTAGACTCCTCCTCCCCAATGTCTCATCAACTCTCCTAGACTCCTCCTCCCCACTGTCTTATCAACTCTCCTAGACTCCTCCTCCCCACTGTCTCATCAACTCTCCTAGACTCCTCCTCCCCAATGTCTCATCAACTCTCCTAGACTCCTCCTCCCCAATGTCTCATCAACTCTCCTAGACTCCTCCTCCCCAATGTCTCATCAACTCTCCTAGACTCCTCCTCCCCAATGTCTCATCAACTCTCCTAGACTCCTCCTGTCCAATGTCTCATCAACTCTCCTAGACTCCTCCTGTCCAATGTCTCATCAACTCTCCTAGACTCCTCCTCCCCAATGTCTCATCAACTCTCCTAGACCCCTCCTCCCCAATGTCTCATCAACTCTCCTAGACTCCTCCTCCCCAATGTCTCATCAACTCTCCTAGACTCCTCCTCCCCAACGTCTCATCAACTCTCCTAGACTCCTCCCCAATGTCTCATCAACTATCCTAGACTCCTCCTCCCCAATGTCTCATCAAATCTCCTAGACTCCTCCCCAATGTCTCATCAACTCTCCTAGACTCCTCCCCAATGTCTCATCAACTCTCCTGGACTCCTCCTCCCCAATGTCTCATCAACTCTCCTAGACTCCTCCTCCCCAATGTCATCAACTCCACTAGACTCCTCCCCAATGTCTCATCAACTCTCCTAGACTCCTCCTCCCCAATGTCTCATCAACTCTCCTAGACTCCTCCTCCCCAATGTCTCATCAACTCTCCTAGACTCCTCCTCCCCAATGTCTCATCAACTCTCCTAGACTCCTCCTCCCCAATGTCTCATCAACTCTCCTAGACTCCTCCTCCCCAATGTCTCATCAACTCTCCTAGACTCCTCCTCCCCAATGTCTCATCAACTCCACTAGACTCCTCCTCCCCAATGTCTCATCAACTCTCCTAGACTCCTCCTCCCCAATGTCTCATCAACTCTCCTAGACTCCTCCCCAATGTCTCATCAACTCCACTAGAAGACTCCTCCTCCCCAACGTCTCATCAACTCTCCTAGACTCCTCCTCCCCAATGTCTCATCAGCTCGGGGTCATAGTTTATCATGATGCCTGTACGTACAACTGCTATAATAAAGATATATATATTTATTCATGTCTGTGGTTGATTAATAAGCACTAATATGTCCTGATTGATTAATAAGCACCATCTAGAAGCTCTAGTAGAGGCTGTTCTGATATGATGATAGCTGCTCCCTTCTAATATGTCCTGATATGATGATAGCTGATCCGTTCTAATATTCCCTGATATGATAATGATGATAGCTGATCCGTTCATGTGAAGATGGACCATCTAGAAGCTCTAGTAGAGGCTGTTTTGGCACCATTGTTGTCTACGATTCTATTTCACCTTTTCATGTTTGGAATTTAATCTTGATTTCTGGAAGCATGCCTCTTTCTTTTTTTTTTATGCCAATTTTCCAAATTGCATAATTGTAGTCATGCCATCATTATGTGTTGGCACACACACACACACACACACACACACACACACACACACACACACACACACACACACACACACACACACACACACACACACACACACACACACACACACACACACACACACACACACACACTACAAAGTGTACAACATGGTTTTGGTTTAGTTGTGTAGTTTTTGGTGTGCCTCTGCCGCCCTCTGTCAGGCCACAGGCGGTAAGTGCACCCCACCACCCCTCGGCTGGCTGGCTCGGGGCTTAGCTTTGTGTATAGTGTCATTATATAGATATGTTCTAGTCACGTTCTTAGCTTACGCATGTTTCGCGATAAATGCTTTTTTACATATGTGATGTATTCCCATGCTTTTTGTTCTTGCTTATTGTAAATCGCTCTGGATTAAGAGCGTCTGCTAAATGCCTAAATTGTAAATTGTCCTGCCTCCCCATTGGCCCCAGAAGCCGGTACCCTCTGTGAAAGCCGCCACGTCATTGGCCGGCCTCTGTGAGAGCGGCCACGCCATTGGCCGCCTCTGTGTGGACGGATGGACGGTGGTTCGGTGCCACAGCAGGACGGAAGGGACCGTTAGCCTAGCGGGGACAGCCGTGCTTTTTAAATTAATTATCAATGAAATTATAATATTTCAGCACGTTTTTAATTCCGTAATCATTCCATGTGAGCCTCGTGACGTCACACCGTCTCCTATAAAACATACTTTTTATAAAAGAACAGCAACAAAACTGGGCGTTTTTTTTGTAGGCGTTTTTGTACTCTGTTTATAACCGAGGCTAACCGGGTTAGCAGCTTAGCTTAGCATTTAGCATCTCATTGTTGCTCGGCCGGGAGGCCTCCAGACGCCGCGGCTAGAGTTTAACAGTAGCCGCCCGGCGGTGCGCTCCGCGCGGCCACGGCTCCGCACAGCGAGCCGCTAAAAGGAAGAGAGGAAGACAAACAAGCAATATGAGAAGTAAACGCTTCGTTGTGGAGGAGCCTTTATTACTATAAGCTTTATTATTATAATAAGTTACTGACTGGAACTATAAGGGCGTTTTATTGTGGTCTTTTTTTATTTGGGGAAGGCTTTGTTTTTAATTTGAACGTTTAAAGAGACGCTAGTTGTTGTTTAGCTTCATTTATAAACACCAGGAGGATTTTAATCACAAAGAAACACCATGTCTAACGGAGCAGCAGGCAGTGGAGGGCTCACATGGGTGGTAAGTTACTGTTACTACTAGTATTATTACTATTAGTATTATACATATTATTGTTTTTATAAATATTATTATTATACATATTATTGTTATTTGTTATATAACATGCAGGATTGCAGGGCTGACCTGGGTGGTAAATTATATTATTAACGTATTATTATTACTAATCCTAGGCATTAAGTTAAAGAAGGCCCAGTCAGTCTATTTATTGTTTATTAATTAGTTGTGATTGATTGACTACTTCATTAAACAGTTTACAGTAAAGTTGCTACAGTTCAATGCAAGGTCTGCTTGAAATGCAATAAGGCTTGTTTCCATTGAGGTCCTTGTATTCAATTCACATGCAGGCACGTTTGTTTTGAACTGTGGTTCCTCAGACTTTACATTGTTAAAGTGGTTTGTCTTGTTGTAGAGGAACATATATGACTATTAGAGTGAACATATATATGTTCCTCTACTACAAGACAAAGTGTGTTTAATAGTCATATATATGTTCCTCTACAACAACTCTTTGTCTTGTTGTAGAGGAACACACATATATATATGACTATTTACACAATCAGGCTTGTTGTAGTGAACAATAACATATATATGACTATTAAACACACTTTGTCTTGTTGTAGAGGGAACATATTACATATATATTACTATTAAACACACTTTGTCTTGTTGTAGAGGGAACATATTACATATATATTACTATTAAACACACTTTGTCTTGTTGTAGAGGGAACATATTACATATATATGACTATTAAACACACTTTGTCTTGTTGTAGAGGGAACATATTACATATATATTACTATTAAACACACTTTGTCTTGTTGTAGAGGGAACATATTACATATATATTACTATTAAACACACTTTGTCTTGTTGTAGAGGGAACATATTACATATATATTACTATTAAACACACTTTGTCTTGTTGTAGAGGGAACATATTACATATATATGACTATTAAACACACTTTGTCTTGTTGTAGAGGGAACATATTACATATATATTACTATTAGCGTGAACATATTTATGGCTATAAAACACAATTAGAGTTGTATGCATGTGAGTTTAGTGGAGTTATCTGGGTGTAATAAAGTGTTGTTACTGCGTAATAGCTTTTACTGTAGTTATTATAGTGTAATGAAGTGTTGTAGAGTTATTACTGCATAATATCTCTTACTGTAGTTATTATAGTGTAATAATGTATTGTTGTAGAGTTATGACAGCGTAATAGCTTTTACTGTAGTCAGTACAGGGTATTGTAGACTTAGCAGTAGTACCAGTGCTGCACAATATATTGGAAATAAGATCGTAATTTACATTCAGAGACACCAGTATGAGATCTCCTTTACATTCAGAGACACCAGTATGAGATCTCCTTTACATTCAGAGACACCAGTATGAGATCTCCTTTACATTCAGAGACACCAGTATGAGATCTCCTTTACATTCAGAGACACCAGTATGAGATCTCCTTTACATTCAGAGACACCAGTATGAGATCTCCTTTACATTCAGAGACACCAGTATGAGATCTCCTTTACATTCAGAGACACCAGTATGAGATCTCCTTTACATTCAGAGACACCAGTATGAGATCTCCTTTACATTCAGAGACACCAGTATGAGATCTCCTTTCTAACTCTGAGCCAGATCTCCTTTCTAACTCTGAGCCAGACCTCCTTTCTAACTCTGAGCCAGACCTCCTTTCTAACTCTGAGCCAGACCTCCTTTCTAACTCTGAGCCAGACCTCCTTTCTAACTCTGAGCCAGACCTCCTTTCTAACTCTGAGCCAGACCTCCTTTCTAACTCTGAGCCAGACCTCCTTTCTAACTCTGAGCCAGACCGGTGCAGCTCTAGGCTGTCCTGTTCATCTTAGTTACTCTTATGTTTTTGCTACAAGAGAGAGAGAGAGAGAGAGAGAGAGAGAGAGAGAGAGAGAGAGAGAGGGTATCCGGAGAACTCGCCAGTTTACCAACTAACTGCATTTTAGTTTGACTTCACCTTCATTTAAATTGCATGGAAGAGAGAGAGAGAGGATAGTTGTTTAGAGTTAACACTAGATGAAGTAGGAATGCTAAAAGTTTAAACACCAAAGTACCAAAACAATGTAATTCATTAGTAAACACTATCCTGGAATGGTAGGACTTACTACGTAGTAATGTTCAGTTAACCCTTACTACGTAGTAATGTTACTACTACAGACTAAAGACAATACATATGTATATATAATGAATGTAGCAATGTTCAGCAACTACAGACTAAAGACCATACATATTTATATATAATGAATGTAGCAATGTTCAGCAATACAGACTAAAGACAATACATATTTATATATAATGAATGTAGTAATGTTCAGCAATACAGACTAAAGACAATACATATTTATATATAATGAATGTAGTAATGTTCAGCAATACAGACTAAAGACAATACATATTTATATATAATGAATGTAGTAATGTTCAGCAATACAGACTAAAGACAATACATATTTATATATAATGAATGTAGTAATGTTCAGCAATACAGACTAAAGACAATACATATTTATATATAATGAATGTAGCAATGTTCAGCAATACAGACTAAAGACAGTACATATTTATATATAATGAATGTAGCAATGTTCAGCAATACAGACTAAAGACAATACATATTTATATATAATGAATGTAGTAATGTTCAGCAATACAGACTAAAGACAATACATATTTATATATAATGAATGTAGCAATGTTCAGCAACTACAGACTAAAGACCATACATATTTATATATAATGAATGTAGTAATGTTCAGCAATACAGACTAAAGACAATACATATTTATATATAATGAATGTAGCAATGTTCAGCAACTACAGACTAAAGACAATACATATTTATATATAATGAATGTAGTAATGTTCAGCAACTACAGACTAAAGACAATACATATTTATATGTAAACAACAACAGTACAGTCACTGGTCTAGAAGGATACATGTAAACAACAACAGTACTTACTACGTAGTAATGTTCAGCAACTACAGACTAAAGACAATACATATTTATATATAATGAATGTAGCAATGTTCAGCAACTACAGACTAAAGACAATACATATTTATATATAATGAATGTAGCAATGTTCAGCAACTACAGACTAAAGACAATACATATTTATATATAATGAATGTAGCAATGTTCAGCAACTACAGACTAAAGACAATACATATTGATATATAATGAATGTAGTAATGTTCAGCAACTACAGACTAAAGACAATACATATTTATATGTAAACAACAACAGTACAGTCACTGGTCTAGAAGGATACATGTAAACAACAACAGTACAGTCACTGGTCTAGAAGGATACATGTAAACAACAACAGTACAGACACTGGTCTAGAAGGATACATGTAAACAACAACAGTACAGTCACTTCATTTCCAATGGGAGTAACATGGTTTGACACATCATTTTTGTTGTATGAGGGGGAGGGGGGCAGTCGAAACACAGCCGAAAGCCGTACAACAAAAATGTTGTGTCAAATCATGTGACTTCCATTGGAAATGCATTGGGGCGGCCATGACACTTACCCTTTGTTTACATCCAACAATGTTGTATGCTAGATGCGAAGGTGTGAGTGAAGCCACACACTTGGGGCTCCATTTCTGTCACCGCTAAAACCCTTAGCCCTAAACTTCTTTGCCTTTTTTACTATTTTGCAAAACATTTTTGAATAGTTAAAATGGACAGTTCTACAAGCTCACGTGTCAATGTAGATTGGCTAGTTGAACTATTCAAAAATGTTTCGCAAAATAGTAAAACAAAACAAAAAAAGGCAAAGAAGTTTAGGGATAAGGGGTTTAGCGGTGACGGAAATGGAGCCCTTGGTCTAAACGAATAGCATCAACAAGTCCTTGCTGTCTTGTTTCCATTTGGGTCCTATACTGTATGTAATCAATTCATCAAAATGAAGCAGCCTGACCCTACTTCCTACTCCCTGTGGTAATGCTGAGGCAGATGATGGTAAACACCTTACTAATTAAATAATTATAATACTATTAATAATTATTATAATAATTAGTACAGGTCATTGTAGAGCTTCACCTTATGCCACCATAACATAAGCTGTGCCAGGCTTTAGTGTGTGTGTGTGAGTGTGTGTGTGTGTGTGTGTGTGTGTGTGTGTGTGTGTGTGTGTGTGTGTGTGTGTGTGTGTGTGTGTGTGTGTGTGTGTGTGTGTGTGTGTGTGTGTGTGTGTGTGTGTGTGTGTGTGTGTGTGTGTCAGGGGGGTCGAGCTGGGTTTATACTGCATCTGTTTAGGGTTAGGTCTAAACAGCCTAAAGTTTTGACCGTTTTTGAGTTACTGGAATAAAACAACTGTAGTCTCACAACAGCCCAAACTCACCAACTGTAGTCTCACAACAGCCCAAACTCACCAACTGTAGTCTCACAACAGCCCAAACTCACCAACTGTAGTCTCACAACAGCCCAAACTCACCAACTGTAGTCTCACAACAGCCCAAACTCACCAACTGTAGTCTCACAACAGCCCAAACTCACCAACTGACTCACAGTCTCACAACAGCCCAAACTCACCAACTGACTCACAGTCTCACAACATAATAATAATAATAATAATATCTGGTATTTATATAGCGCTTTTCATGACACTCAAAGACGCTTTACATGTGTGGGGGCCGGGGGGGGGGGGGGGGGGGGCACAGAGAAGGCCCCAGGATTTGCGTTTTATTTTTTTGGGAACCTCAAGGAGGCCGGCGTTGCTGGATCTGAGGGAGCGGGATGGGGCGTGGGGCACTAGGAGAGCGGAGAGGTAGGGTGGAGCCAGGTTGTGGCTGAGGGAGAGGGATGGGGCGTGAGGCACTAGGAGAGCGGAGAGGTAGGGGGGAGCCAGGTTGTGGCTGAGGGAGAGGGATGGGGCGTGAGGCACTAGGAGAGCGGAGAGGTAGGGGGGAGCCAGGTTGTGGCTGAGGGAGAGGGATGGGGCGTGGGGCACTAGGAGAGCGGAGAGGTAGGGGGGAGCCAGGTTGTGGCTGAGGGAGAGGGATGGGGCGTGGGGCACTAGGAGAGCGGAGAGGTAGGGGGGAGCCAGGTTGTGGCTGAGGGAGAGGGATGGGGCGTGGGGCACTAGGAGAGCGGAGAGGTAGGGGGGAGCCAGGTTGTGGCTGAGGGAGAGGGATGGGGCGTGAGGCACTAGGAGAGCAGGGAGAGGTAGGGGGGAGCCAGGTTGTGGCTGAGGGAGAGGGATGGGGCGTGGGGCACTAGGAGAGCGGAGAGGTAGGGGGGAGCCAGGTTGTGGCTGAGGGAGAGGGATGGGGCGTGGGGCACTAGGAGAGCGGATAGGTAGGGGGAGCCAGGTTGTGGCTGATGGAGAGGGATGGGGCGTGGGGCACTAGGAGAGCGGAGAGGTAGGGGGGAGCGGGATGGGGTGTGGGGCACTAGGAGAGCGGAGAGGTAGGGGGGAGCGGGATGGGGCGTGGGGCACTAGGAGAGCGGAGAGGTAGGGGGGAGCCAGGTTGTGCAGTGACTTATAGGTGGTGATGAGTATAGGGGAGCCAGTGGAGGTGAGGAGGACTGGTGTGATGTGGTCTCTAGATCGGGTGGAGGTCTTGTAGGACTGGTGTGATGTGGTCTCTAGATCGGGTGGAGGTGAGGAGGACTGGTGTGATGTGGTCTCTAGATCGGGTGGAGGTGAGGAGGACTGGTGTGATGTGGTCTCTAGATCGGGTGGAGGTGAGGAGGACTGGTGTGATGTGGTCTCTAGATCGGGTGGAGGTCTTGTAGGACTGGTGTGATATGGTCTCTAGATCGGGTGGAGGTCTTGTAGGACTGGTGTGATGTGGTCTCTAGATCGGGTGGAGGTGAGTAGGCGGGCAGCTGAGTTTTGAACATATTGGAGTTTATTGAGGGTTTTTGTGGTGATGCCGTAAAGGATGCTGTTGCAGTAGTTCAGTCGGGATGATATGAAGGCGTGGATGAGGGTTTCAGTGGCTGAGGGTGTCAGGGAGGGGCGGAGACGGTCCCTGGCTGGGTCCCTGGCTGGGTCCCTGGCTTTGTCCCTGGCTGGGTCCCTGGCTGGGTTCCTGGCTGTGGGCTGGGTCCCTGGCTGGGTCCCTGGCTGGGTTCCTGGCTGGGTCCCTGGCTGGGTCCCTGGCTGGGTTCCTGGCTGGGTCCCTGGCTGGGTCCCTGGCTGGGTCCCTGGCTGTGTCCCTGGCTGGGTTCCTGGCTGGGTCCCTGGCTGGGTTCCTGGCTGGGTCCCTGGCTGGGTCCCTGGCTGGGTCCCTGGCTGGGTCCCTGGCTGGGTTCCTGGCAGGTCAGAGTCTAGATGTCTGGACCAGTTTGAAAAGCTGAAATTAGCATCACTAAACGTTGTTTAATGTCAAGGACCCCCAGTGTGACGGACCCCCATCTAATGGCATTTATATTTCTGGGACCCCGATTTATATTTATATTGTAAAATCAATGTTAATTTAGTGTACAAATGGAACCAAACGGACCCGTTGGGTCCGTTTGGTTCCATTTGTACACTCTCAGAGTTAACTTTGATTTAACTCATGAAGGTAGTTGCACCCTGGACGCGTTTTTCGAAAACCGACGGTAAAACGCTGCTAAAAATCCGAAAGCGTGTCCAGTATGCATGAACCTTTAGGGTCCATTTGGTTCCAAACTATCATTTAGCTGGGGACCCCCTGGAACTCCCTCAAGGACCCCTGGGGGTCCCCGGACCCCACTTTGGGAACCACTGCACAATATGTTGTAGAAACACAGGGAACGACGACGCAGAAAAAAGACAAAACCAAAAAATAAAACCAAGTCTCAAAGCGTGTGAGTTTTTAACGAGCGTTTATGCGCGTGTATTCTAACAACAGACCCTCTTTGAAAAAAACAATGCCGCCAAAAAGGAGGAAGCTAACGGTCGGGGGGGCGACGGAGGAGGAGGAGCCAAGGCGGACGGCGGAGGGAAGAAAGGGGGAGGAGCCTCCAAGAAGCTGACGGTGGAACGCGTTTACCAGAAGAAGACCCAGCTGGAGCACATCCTTCTGAGGCCGGACACCTACATAGGCTCTGTGGAGCCCGTCACCCAGGTAACCACACCCCCTGTGATGTCACACAGGTAACCACACCCCCTATGATGTCACACAGGTAACCACACCTACATAGGCTCTGTGGAGCCCGTCACCCAGGTAACCACACCCCCTGTGATGTCACACAGGTAACCACACCCCCTATGATGTCACACAGGTAACCACACCCCCTATGATGTCACACAGGTAACCACACCTACATAGGCTCTGTGGAGCCCGTCACCCAGGTAACCACACCCCCTGTGATGTCACACAGGTAACCACACCCCCTATGATGTCACACAGGTAACCACACCCCCTATGATGTCACACAGGTAACCACACCTACATAGGCTCTGTGGAGCCCGTCACCCAGGTAACCACACCCCCTGTGATGTCACACAGGTAACCACACCCCCTATGAGGTCACACAGGTAACCACACCCCCTATGATGTCACACAGGTAACCACACCCCCTATGATGTCACACAGGTAACCACACCTACATAGGCTCTGTGGAGCCCGTCACCCAGGTAACCACACCCCCTGTGATGTCACACAGGTAACCACACCCCCTATGATGTCACACAGGTAACCACACCCCCTATGATGTCACACAGGTAACCACACCTACATAGGCTCTGTGGAGCCCGTCACCCAGGTAACCACACCCCCTGTGATGTCACACAGGTAACCACACCCCCTATGAGGTCACCCAGGTAACCACACCCCCTATGAGGTCACC
>NW_027637584.1:77500-80000 GCF_951216825.1 Electrona antarctica
ATCTTTGATGAGATTCTTGGTGAGTTGAAGTTATCATTAAATGTGGCCAGATTTGACTGAGGGACTGCCATTGAATTTTCGTTTTTTCATGTCATGTGAAAGCAGGGAATCATAGCTTCAAATTGACATATTGGTTGTTCAGTTTGACCCACTAGTTTTGGAGATATGGCTTATAGAGTAATGTCTAGCAGAGAAACAGAAAACGAATTGAAAACCAAGCTACGATGACTAAAACTAACAATGGACAATTTTGCCAACAAATAAAAACTAGACTAAAATGTTAGGAAGGGACTAGTGGACAAGAGATCCAGCATAAGTCGCATGCTGAAAATAGCAGATCTACAGTGAAATCAGTTATTACGATGGTATCAAGGCCCGCAGATCTACAAGCTGGTAGTGTGGCACTCGGTGCTACGCTATGAGCTTGTAGATCTGCTATTTTTATTTTAGAAATAAATTTGTTTGTTTGGATAAGACGGGATTGTCAGGTCAGCCAGAGTGTGAGCAGGAGGGAGTTCCAACCGCGCATCAAGCCTGTGGCAGAGGCTAATCTGGGACAGGTAGCAGGAGGAAGGGAGGAAGACACTGGAGGAACTCAGACAGTTTATTTGCTTTAGAAGTGTAGCACTGTTTCTCTAACTAAACCCCACACTGCCTCCAATGAGACACTGAACCCCACCCTGCCTCCAATGAGACACTGAACCCCACCCTGCCTCCAATGAGACACTGAACCCCACCCTGCCTCCAATGAGACACTGAACCCCACACTGTCTCCAATGAGACACTGAACCCCACCCTGCCTCCAATGAGACACTGAACCCCACCCTGCCTCCAATGAGACACTGAACCCCACCCTGTCTCCAATGAGACACTGAACCCCACACTGTCTCCAATGAGACACTGAACCCCACCCTGCCTCCAATGAGACACTGAACCCCACCCTGCCTCCAATGAGACACTGAACCCCACCCTGTCTCCAATGAGACACTGAACCCCACACTGTCTCCAATGAGACACTGAACCCCACCCTGCCTCCAATGAGACACTGAACCCCACCCTGCCTCCAATGAGACACTGAACCCCACCCTGCCTCCAATGAGACACTGAACCCCACACTGTCTCCAATGAGACAATGAACCCCACCCTGCCTCCAATGAGACACTGAACCCCACACTGTCTCCAATGAGACACTGAACCCCACACTGTCTCCAATGAGACACTGAACCCCACCCTGCCTCCAATGAGACACTGAACCCCACCCTGCCTCCAATGAGACACTGAACCCCACCCTACCTCCAATGAGTCGGTCGATGTGAGCTCGCCACCGTCGGTGTGTGAAGTGAGTCGGTGTGTGAGGACGCTTGCGTCGACTGTTCGCCGCTTCACCTCCCAATGTGTGAATGGATGGACTGTGGATTGTGAAGCGCTTTGAGTAAGCAGTAAGCACGTATTGCACAGAAAAGCGCTATGAAAATGCAATCCATTGTTATGAATTGAGGTCAAACCGGCGGTCCTTGAAATGAAAATGGTTTAAAGATCACTGCTAGAGCCGTAGAATCTCCTCTTATGATGGGGGTCCCTGGGGGTCCCTGGCATATAGTTTAAAATGGGGGTCCCAGGGGGTCCCTGGCATATAGTTTCAAATGGGGGTCCCTGGGGGTCCCTGGCATATAGTTTCAAATGGGGGTCCCTGGGGGTCCCTGGCATATAGTTTCAAATGGGGGTCCCTGGCATATAGTTTCAAATGGGGGTCCCAGGGGGTCCCTGGCATATAGTTTCAAATGGGGGTCCCTGGCATATAGTTTCAAATGGGGGTCCCTGGGGGTCCCTGGCATATAGTTTCAAATGGGGGTCCCTGGCATATAGTTTCAAATGGGGGTCCCTGGCATATAGTTTCAAATGGGGGTCCCAGGGGGTCCCTGGCATATAGTTTCAAATGGGGGTCCCTGGGGGTCCCTGGCATATAGTTTCAAATGGGGGTCCCTGGCATATAGTTTCAAATGGGGGTCCCAGGGGGTCCCTGGCATATAGTTTCAAATGGGGGTCCCTGGGGGTCCCTGGCATATAGTTTCAAATGGGGGTCCCTGACATATAGTTTCAAATGGGGGTCCCTGACATATAGTTTCAAATGGGGGTCCCTGACATAGTTTCAAATGGGGGTCCCTGACATATAGTTTCAAATGGGGGTCCCTGGGGGTCCCTGGCATATAGTTTCAAATGGGGGTCCCTGACATATAGTTTCAAATGGGGGTCCCTGACATAGAGTTTCAAATGGGGGTCCCTGACATATAGTTTAAAATGGGGGTCCCTGGGGGTCCCTGGCATATAGTTTCAAATAGGGGTCCCTGGGGGTCCCTGACATATAGTTTCAAATGGGGGTCCCTGGGGGTCCCTGGCATATAGTTTCAAATAGGGGTCCGCGGGGGTAATTGACGAGAATCATTTTGGGGGTCCTTGACATGAAACCGTTTGGGAACCACGTTTCTAGATTGTGATTTTA
>NW_027637584.1:85000-102500 GCF_951216825.1 Electrona antarctica
AATTTCTAAAAGACCATCCCTGCATCCTGGGACTCATTTCTAAAAGACCACCCCTGCATCCTGGGACTCATTTCTAAAAGACCATCCCTGCATCCTGGGACTCATTTCTAAAAGACCATCCCTGCATCCTGGGACTCATTTCTAAAAGACCATCCCTGCATCCTGGGACTCATTTCTAAAAGACCATCCCTGCATCCTGGGACTCATTTCTAAAAGTCCATCCCTGCATCCTGGGACTCATTTCTAAAAGTCCATCCCTGCATCCTGGGACTCATTTCTAAAAGTCCATCCCTGCATCCTGGGACTCATTTCTAAAAGTCCATCCCTGCATCCTGGGACTCATTTCTAAAAGTCCATCCCTGCATCCTGGGACTCATTTCTAAAAGACCATCCCTGCATCCTGGGACTCATTTCTAAAAGACCATCCCTGCATCCTGGGACTCATTTCTAAAAGTCCATCCCTGCATCCTGGGACTCATTTCTAAAAGACCATCCCTGCATCCTGGGACTCATTTCTAAAAGTCCATCCCTGCATCCTGGGACTCATTTCTAAAAGACCATCCCTGCATCCTGGGACTCATTTCTAAAAGACCATCCCTGCATCCTGGGACTCATTTCTAAAAGTCCATCCCTGCATCCTGGGACTCCTTTCTAAAAGACCATCCCTGCATCCTGGGACTCATTTCTAAAAGTCCATCCCTGCATCCTGGGACTCATTTCTAAAAGACCATTCCTGCATCCTGGGACTCATTTCTAAAAGACCATCCCTGCATCCTGGGACTCATTTCTAAAAGTCCATCCCTGCATCCTGGGACTCATTTCTAAAAGACCATCCCTGCATCCTGGGACTCATTTCTAAAAGTCCATCCCTGCATCCTGGGACTCATTTCTAAAAGTCCATCCCTGCATCCTGGGACTCATTTCTAAAAGTCCATCCCTGCATCCTGGGACTCATTTCTAAAAGACCATCCCTGCATCCTGGGACTCATTTCTAAAAGACCATCCCTGCATCCTGGGACTCATTTCTAAAAGTCCATCCCTGCATCCTGGGACTCATTTCTAAAAGACCATCCCTGCATCCTGGGACTCATTTCTAAAAGACCATCCCTGCATCCTGGGACTCATTTCTAAAAGACCATCCCTGCATCCTGGGACTCATTTCTAAAAGACCATCCCTGCATCCTGGGACTCATTACATTGAAAACCTATTTACATCACTGCCTTATAGATTATATACAGAACCTACGAACTGTTCAGAACTGGAACCACAAAATGGCCGCCAGTCCTGTGAAAGCACCAATAAGGTTCCAATAATCTAGAACGGAACCACTTCTAGAACCAAATCTGGAAAAGGGGCCTCAGTTTCTTTTTTTTCTCCAACATTATTTTAGGGACAGAAGTATCGCTAGTGTGGGACAGGACGGGGTTAACGACCTATTACTGAAGTTGATATTTAAATGTCTTGATGTCATTATTCCACCAGAGGCCTCATGTTGCCT
Source organism: Electrona antarctica (assembly GCF_951216825.1). Lineage (NCBI taxonomy): Eukaryota > Metazoa > Chordata > Actinopteri > Myctophiformes > Myctophidae > Electrona > Electrona antarctica. The sequence goes on from NW_027637584.1 coordinate 86,500, forward strand.
ATAAGGTTGTTATAGGGGGAGGAATAACAGAAAAAGGGCACTTTCTTTGTTGATTTTTCTTCTTTCTAATTATTTGTTCGGCTTTACAGATATTTAAATAAATACTTTCTGAAACGTTGTCGCCCCCCTGCAGGTCAGCGGGTTCATTGATGTGTTGTTGTTTTTGTCGCCCCCTGCAGGTCACCGGGTTCCGCAGCTACGTGGACCTCTACGTGAAGGACAAGCTGGACGAGACGGGCGTGTCTCTCAAGGTGGTTAACGAGTCTGTTAACGATCGCTGGGAGGTGTGTCTGACCATGAGCGAGAAGGGCTTCCAGCAGATCAGCTTCGTCAACAGCATCGCCACTACCAAGGTAATGATAATAATAATAACTAGAAAAGTCCCAATTTTTGAAAAATGTGTGTAGTTGCCAGTCGCTTACATAGGCCCCTCCCTAATTTGAACATTTCTATAACGATTGAATAGTTTGGTCTTCTGTCCTTCAATGGAACTCATGTCTTTATAAACCATTGAATAGTTTGGTCTTCTGCCCTTCAATGGAACTCATGTCTTTATAAACTAATAGTTTGGTCTTCTGTCCTTCAATGGAACTCATGTCTTTATAAACCATTGAATAGTTTGGTCTTCTGCCCTTCAATGGAACTCATGACTAGAAGCGTTAACACGCACTGAGGTTGACTAGAAGCGTTACCACGCACTGAGGTTGACTAGAAGCGTTACCACGCACTGAGGTTGACTAGAAGCGTTACCACGCACTGAGGTTGACTAGAAGCGTTACCACGCACTGAGGTTGGACTAGAAGCGTTACCACGCACTGAGGTTGGACTAGAAGCGTTACCACGCACTGAGGTTGACTAGAAGCGTTACCACGCACTGAGGTTGACTAGAAGCGTTACCACGCACTGAGGTTGACTAGAAGCGTTACCACGCACTGAGGTTGACTAGAAGCGTTACCACGCACTGAGGTTGGCTAGAAGCGTTACCACGCACTGAGGTTGACTAGAAGCGTTACCACGCACTGAGGTTGACTAGAAGCGTTACCACGCACTGAGGTTGACTAGAAGCGTTACCACGCACTGAGGTTGACTAGAAGCGTTACCACGCACTGAGGTTGACTAGAAGCGTTACCACGCACTGAGGTTGACTAGAAGCGTTACCACGCACTGAGGTTGACTAGAAGCGTTACCACGCACTGAGGTTGGACTAGAAGCGTTACCACGCACTGAGGTTGACTAGAAGCGTTACCACGCACTGAGGTTGACTAGAAGCGTTACCACGCACTGAGGTTTACTAGAAGCGTTACCACGCACTGAGGTTGACTAGAAGCGTTACCACGCACTGAGGTTGACTAGAAGCGTTACCACGCACTGAGGTTGACTAGAAGCGTTACCACGCACTGAGGTTGACTAGAAGCGTTACCACGCACTGAGGTTGGACTAGAAGCGTTACCACGCACTGAGGTTGGACTAGAAGCGTTACCACGCACTGAGGTTGGACTAGAAGCGTTACCACGCACTGAGGTTGACTAGAAGCGTTACCACGCACTGAGGTTGACTAGAAGCGTTACCACGCACTGAGGTTGACTAGAAGCGTTACCACGCACTGAGGTTGACTAGAAGCGTTACCACGCACTGAGGTTGACTAGAAGCGTTACCACGCACTGAGGTTGACTAGAAGCGTTACCACGCACTGAGGTTGACTAGAAGCGTTACCACGCACTGAGGTAGACTAGAAGCGTTACCACGCACTGAGGTTGACTAGAAGCGTTACCACGCACTGAGGTTGACTAGAAGCGTTACCACGCACTGAGGTTGACTAGAAGCGTTACCAGGCACTGAGGTTGACTAGAAGCGTTACCACGCACTGAGGTTGACTAGAAGCGTTACCACGCACTGAGGTTGACTAGAAGCGTTACCACGCACTGAGGTTGACTAGAAGCGTTACCACGCACTGAGGTTGACTAGAAGCGTTACCACGCACTGAGGTTGACTAGAAGCGTTACCACGCACTGAGGTTGACTAGTAGCGTTACCACACTGAGGTTGACTAGAAGCGTTACCACGCACTGAGGTTGACTAGAAGCGTTACCACACTGAGGTTGACTAGAAGCGTTACCACGCACTGAGGTTGACTAGAAGCGTTACCACACACTGAGGTTGACTAGAAGCGTTACCACACTGAGGTTGACTAGAAGCGTTACCACACTGAGGTTGACTAGAAGCGTTACCACGCACTGAGGTTGACTAGAAGCGTTACCACACTGAGGTTGACTAGAAGCGTTACCACACACTGAGGTTGACTAGAAGCGTTACCACACTGAGGTTGACTAGAAGCGTTACCACACTGAGGTTGACTAGAAGCGTTACCACACACTGAGGTTGACTAGAAGCGTTACCACACTGAGGTTGACTAGAAGCGTTACCACACACTGAGGTTGTGAAACGATCTGGCATCGGCGCGGGGAGAAGACCCAACATTTATAGACTGGATGATTAGCTGATGCCAGGCAGGTGAGGGAGGTTAGGGAACTGGAACCAGGTGAGGGGGATTAGGGAACTGGAACCAGGTGAGGGGGATTAGGGAACTGGAACCAGGTGAGGGAGATTAGGGAACTGGAACCAGGTGAGGGAGATTAGGGAACTGGAACCAGGTGAGGGAGATTAGGGAACTGGAACCAGGTGAGGGAGATTAGGGAACTGGAACCAGGTGAGGGTTAGGGTTAGGGAACTGGAACCAGGTGAGGGGGATTAGGGAACTGGAACCAGGTGAGGGGGATTAGGGAACTGGAACCAGGTGAGGGGGATTAGGGAACTGGAACCAGGTGAGGGGGATTAGGGAACTGGAACCAGGTGAGTGGGTTAGGGAACTGGAACCAGGTGAGGGAGATTAGGGAACTGGAACCAGGTGAGGGAGATTAGGGAACTGGAACCAGGTGTGCCAAGCTGGGAGCTGGAGCCAAGCCTACGCCCAAAACACACGCCCACTCACAAAGACACACACACACACACACACACAGACAAACACAGACACTGACAGACTGTGACAGTGCCCTTCAATGGAACTCATGTCTTTATAAACTAATAGTTTGGTCTTCTGCCCTTCAATGGAACTCATGTCTTTATAAACTAATAGTTTGGTCTTCTGCCCTTCAATGGAACTCATGTCTTTATAAACTAATAGTTTGGTCTTCTGCCCTTCAATGGAACTCATGTCTTTATAAACTAATAGTTTGGTCTTCTGCCCTTCAATGGAACTCATGTCTTTATAAACTAATAGTTTGGTCTTCTGTCCTTCAATGGAACTCATGTCTTTATAAACTAATAGTTTGGTCTTCTGCCCTTCAATGGAACTCATGTCTTTATAAACTAATAGTTTGGTCTTCTGCTCTTCAATGGAACTCATGTCTTTATAAACTATTGCATAGTTTGGTCTTCTGCCCTTCAATGGAACTCATGTCTTTATAAACTAATAGTTTGGTCTTCTGCCCTTCAATGGAACTCATGTCTTTATAAACTAATAGTTTGGTCTCCTGCCCTTCAATGGAACTCATGTCTTTATAAACCATTGAATAGTTTGGTATTCTGTCCTTCAATGGAACTCATGACTTTATAAACTAATAGTTTGGTCTTCTGCCCTTCAATGGAACTCATGTCTTTATAAACCATTGAATAGTTTGGTATTCTGCCCTTCAATGGAACTCATGACTTTATAAACCATTGAATAGTTTGGTATTCTGCCCTTCAATGGAACTCATGTCTTTATAAACTAATAGTTTGGTCTTCTGCTCCTTCAATGGAACTCATGTCTTTATAAACTAATAGTTTGGTCTTCTGCCCTTCAATGGAACTCATGTCTTTATAAACCATTGAATAGTTTGGTCTTCTGCCCTTCAATGGAACTCATGTCTTTATAAACTAATAGTTTGGTCTTCTGCCCTTCAATGGAACTCATGTCTTTATAAACTAATAGTTTGGTCTTCTGCCCTTCAATGGAACTCATGTCTTTATAAACTAATAGTTTGGTCTTCTGCCCTTCAATGGAACTCATGTCTTTATAAACTAATAGTTTGGTCTTCTGCCCTTCAATGGAACTCATGACTTTATAAACCATTGAATAGTTTGGTCTTGAGCGTGCAAGTACTGTCGACCGCTACAAACTTTCAAATCTCAGCCTCTCTGTAAAACATTGAAATTAAATACTAAAGTCGGGTTATAACTGGCTGTCAATGGTGACATAATTACGATATGTTTCAATATTGGTTGGGTAACAGTAACGTATGTATGTATACATGTATTGAAAGTACTAAACTGTGGTCGGCTGGCGTTTTTATGTGTGTATGCTCGGAGGTATATGTACTGATGTTGATGGTGACGTAATTAACAGTTTAAGGGCCCCAGACGGAGGTCTCCGTCCTGTTAATTAGTACAGGCTGATGCCTTAGACCAGACCTGGGCATTGTACAGCCAGCAGGCTGACTCTGACCGGCCCGTGAAAGATTACTTGATAATTAGAAAATAAAACCGTTTCTAATTACCTTATGGGTGGACTAAAACCGCATTGCTTTTATTTTGAAGCCCATGTATTCTCACAGTGCACGCAATCTGCACGTCAACTGTGCACGTGAATTGCGTGTGATTGAGAACTTCTTCTTCACCCCCCTCAAATGCGAAAAAGTCATTTTTGTATTTATTGTTGACAACAACGTTGATGAATGCAAATAGCCATGAAGCATGCAGCTCCACAACACGGTAGGCGCATGCTTTGATTACCAAACTTCCTCGCAGGAGGACAAGTTAAATCCCATTATGCTTCATTGCTTTATTTACTTAAGTTAAGATGTTTTAAAATGCTGCGTCGTAAGGCGGTGTTGCGCCCCGAATGTGGCATGCTTCTGAAGTTCAGAACGCTTGAGCGATGCGTTGTGAGCTTGTGGATCGTCGAAGTCGACACCGTTGTACCACAAAGTAAATCTGGCAGAACGTGCACACATCAACATACAGCGCCTGCCAGGCTGCCAAGTCTCAACGATATCATCACTGGTTGGCTTATTATTGTGTTTTGAGAACGTCGTTTAATGGTTGTCTCACTCATCTCACGCTGATAGTAAGCAGCGTGCCATGTAGGTTGTGAAAGTGGCACCTCCAGGGTCCTCCATATGGAAGAACAACTAAGAGAGCTACCTCTAATGTTCTCGTTGTTAAAATAAAATGCTAGTATTTACAGGACTTGTAACTTAAACAAAAACAGTTTTCAACTGGGAAAGGAAACGTCTCAAGCCTGCACGTAGAAAGTAAAAAAGATCACACCCATGTGAAGTGAGGGGCGCTCTTATTGTACATCATCATGACGTAAAATAGTCACTCTGCCTATAATTTGAGTCAACTGTTTCACATTTTGTTTACCATTGCTTTGCAAAACAATGCCATTTACTGCTTTTTATATAGAAATAAAATTAATATAATGCATAATTAAGTTCAGCCTTTTGGCCCGGCCCTCCAAAATATTTTCTGTTTCTCATTTGGCCACATCCGGTCCGTCGCTATATGTGCTCTGCTGCTATAAATCGCTGGGCTCTGATTTAATGGGTTAAATAACCTGATTTAATGGGTTAAATAACCCTGGGCGTTCGGGGTGTTAACACCACAGGGGGCAGACATAGACATAGACATTGATTATGTGGTGTAATGCTTCCTCCCTCCACAGGGGGGCAGACACATTGATTATAATATGTGGTGCAATGCTTCCTCCCTCCACAGGGGGGCAGGCACATTGATTATAATATGTGGTGCAATGCTTCCTCCCTCCACAGGGGGGCAGACACATTGATTATAATATGTGGTGCAATGCTTCCTCCCTCCACAGGGGGGCAGACACATTGATTATAATATTTGGTGCAATGATTCCTCCCTCCACAGGGGGGCAGACACATTGATTATAATATGTGGTGCAATGCTTCCTCCCTCCACAGGGGGGCAGACACATTGATTATAATATTTGGTGCAATGATTCCTCCCTCCACAGGGGGGCAGACACATTGATTATAATATGTGGTGCAATGCTTCCTCCCTCCACAGGGGGGCAGACACATCGACTACGTGGTGGATCAGATCGTTCAGAAACTCATCGAGGTGGTGAAGAAGAAGAACAAGGCGGGCGTGTCGGTGAAACCTTTCCAGGTAACATTTATACCCTTTAATTAAACAGCTCTAAACCCTTCCAGGTAACTGTGTTGATTTTGTCGACTAAAACTATGTTACGAAAAATGTTCCTTCGACTGCCTTTTTTCACTGACGAAAACTAAATGAAAACTAAGCTATGATGACTAAAACTAAGACTAAATATACTGACAATTTCGTCAACAATTAAAAACTAGACTAAAATGTTAGGAAGGGACTAGTGGACGAGAGATCCAGTACGAGTCATTTTATACTTGGTTGCATGCTGAAAATAGCTGATCCACAAGCTCACAAGAGCTTGTAGATCGGCTTTTTTCAGCAAGTGTAAAATCAGTCATTACGACGGCATCAAGGACCGCCAAAAACGAATGTGTTCTCCTCAGGTGAAGAACCACATCTGGGTGTTCGTCAACGCTCTGATAGAGAACCTATCTAAACTAATGTGTTCTCCTCAGGTGAAGAACCACATCTGGGTGTTCGTCAACGCTCTGATAGAGAACCTATCTAAACTAATGTGTTCTCCTCAGGTGAAGAACCACATCTGGGTGTTCGTCAACGCTCTGATAGAGAACCTATCTAAACTAATGTGTTCTCCTCAGGTGAAGAACCACATCTGGGTGTTCGTCAACGCTCTGATAGAGAACCTATCTAAACTAATGTGTTCTCCTCAGGTGAAGAACCACATCTGGGTGTTCGTCAACGCTCTGATAGAGAACCTATCTAAACTAATGTGTTCTCCTCAGGTGAAGAACCACATCTGGGTGTTCGTCAACGCTCTGATAGAGAACCCCAGCTTCGACTCCCAGACCAAGGAGAACATGACCCTACAGACCAAGAGCTTCGGCTCCAAGTGTCCTCTGTCTGAGAAGTTCATCAGAGCGGTGAGATGATCCTCCTCTCAGACCTAATAGTATAGTAGTATAATATAGTATAGTATATCATCAGAGCGGTGAGATGACCCTCCTCTCAGACCTAATAGTATAGTAGTATAATATAGTATAGTATATCATCAGAGCGGTGAGATGATCCTGCTCTCAGACCTAATAGTATAGTAGTATAATATAGTATAGTATATCATCAGAGCGGTGAGATGATCCTCTTAGACCTAATAGTATAGTAGTATAATATAGTATAGTATATCATCAGAGCGGTGAGATGATCCTGCTCTCAGACCTAATAGTATAGTAGTATAATATAGTATAGTATATCATCAGAGTGGTGAGATGATCCTCCTCTTAGACCTAATAGTATAGTAGTATAATATAGTATAGTATATCATCAGAGCGGTGAGATGACCCTCCTCTCAGACCTAATAGTATAGTAGTATAATATAGTATAGTATATCATCAGAGCGGTGAGATGACCCTCCTCTCAGACCTAATAGTATAGTAGTATAATATAGTATAGTATATCATCAGAGTGGTGAGATGACCCTCCTCTTAGACTCTCTAATATACACTTACTTATTGACTCTACAGTGTATAGTATACACTACTTAGTGTCCTTTTAGACTCTATAGTATACACTTTAGACTAGTATACACTTTAGACTGGTATACACTTTAGACTAGTATACACTTTAGACTAGTATACACTTTAGACTAGTATACACTTTAGATAGTATACACTTTAGATAGTATAATAAAGTTTAACCCTGTCCTCAGGCCACTAACTGCGGCATCGTGGAGTCCATATTATTATTATTATTATTATTATTACTATTACTGTCTCAACAGGCCACTAACTGTGGCATCGTGGAGTCCATCCTCAACTGGGTGAAGTTCAAAGCTCAGACTCAGCTCAATAAGAAGTGTTCGTCAGTCAAACACAGCAAGATCAAAGGAATCCCCAAACTGGACGACGCTAACGACGCTGGTGAGACCTCATTACCTTATTACCTTATTACCTTATTACCTTATTACTTATTACCTGATTACCTTATTACTATACCAGTAAGACAGCCTGAGGGCGAGAAGCGAGTGCATGTATCCTCCTGGGTGACATCAGACTGCTGGGCGAGCGCTGGCGCTTTGGCATGGGGGGTCTGATCAACATATCTGATTGGGTGACAGCAGACTGCTGGGCGAGCGCTGGCGCTTTGGCATGGGGGGTCTGATCAACATATCTGATTGGGTGACAGCAGACTGCTGGGCGAGCGCTGGCGCTTTGGCATGGGGGGGTCTGATCAACATATGGAATTAATTCTGTACCGGCCATATTGTCAGTGTACAGGGTTTGATGAGGGTGGAATGTTCAGCTCCATATATGTGTGTAGGTGGTAAACACTCACTGTGTGTGTGTGTGTGTGTGTGTGTGTGTGTGTGTGTGTGTGTGTGTGTGTGTGTGTGTGTGTGTGTGTGTGTGTGTGTGTGTGTGTGTGTGTGTGTGTGTGTGTGTGTGCAGGTGGTAAACACTCGTCAGAGTGCACCCTCATCCTCACAGAGGGAGACTCGGCCAAGTCTCTGGCGGTCTCCGGCCTCGGGGTCATAGGTCGCGACCGCTTCGGAGTGTTTCCTCTGAGAGGGAAGATCCTCAACGTACGAGAGGCCACGCACAAACAGGTTATCATTATCATTATCATTATTATTATTATAACGTACGAGAGGCCACACACAAACAGGTTATTATTATCATTAGAATTATCCTCAATAATAATATCGTCCAGTCGGCCAGGTCGGGCCAGTCTCGGTCGGCCTGCCGGCCAGTCTCGGTCGGCCGGTCAGTCAGCCTGCTGGCCAGTCGGTCGGCATGCCGGCCAGTCAGCCAGCCAGTCGGTCGTCCTGCCGGCCAGTCGGCCGGTCGGCCTGCCGGCCAGTCGGCCTGCCGGCCAGTCGGCTGGTCGGCCTGCCGGCCAGTCGGCCTGCCGGCCGGTCGGTCGGTCGGCCGGTCGGCCAGCCGGCCTGCCGGCGGTCGGCCTGCCGGCCGGTCGGCCTGCCGGCTAGTCGGTCGGCCAGTCGGCCTGCCGGTCGTCTGACTGCTCATTCAAACTGTGATGTCCATTTAGCTACTGTTATAATGTTATAATGTTATAAAGTTATAATGTTATAATATTACAGTTATAATGTTATAATGTTATAAAGTTATAATGTTTGTTCTGCAGATCATGGAGAACGCAGAGATCAACAACATCATCAAGATAGTGGGTCTGCAGTACAAGAAGAGCTACGAAGACCCAGAGAGTCTGAGAAGCCTGAGATACGGAAAGATTATGATCATGACAGATCAGGTAACTCACTAGACACTAGACCCTAACCCCACTAGACCCTAACCCCTAGACCCTAACCCCTAGACCCTAACCCCTAGACTCTAACCACTAGACCCTAACCACTAGACCCTAACCCCACTAGACCCTAGACCCTATCTCCTAGACCCTAACCCCTAGACCCTAACCCCTTAGACCCTAGACCCAGAATATCTGAGGAGCCTGAGATACGGAAATATTATGTCCCTCCCAGGACCAGGACGGCTCTCACATCAAAGGTCTTCTCATTGTGTGTGTGTGTGTGTGTGTGTGTGTGTGTGTGTGTGTGTGTGTGTGTGTGTGTGTGTGTGTGTGTGTGTGTGTGTGTGTGTGTGTGTGTGTGTGTGTGTGTGTGTGTGTGTGTTTGTCCCTCCCAGGACCAGGACGGCTCTCACATCAAAGGTCTTCTCATCAACTTCTTCCATCACAACTGGCCGTCCCTGTTGAAGCACACATTCCTGGAGGAGTTCATCACCCCTATCGTCAAGGTAACACACACACACACACACACACACACATTTTAACAATGTATTGATGTCCACACAGAGGAAATTACATACAAGGACATACATAGTTCAGGTGCAGCAAAGTTACATCAACAAAATCAAGGCATTATGTCCTCAGTCAGGATACAACAGGCATGTCATGTCACCCAGCATTCCATGGGCACAAGGAGTAGTGTAGGAATCCTACGTTCGAAACCCCCGGCCACCAACAACCAGTCCGCGGGCGGGTATGTCTCAGGCTGGACCACCAGAGTGTTGAAGCACACAGTGTCCACAGAGGTTGTGATGGTGTTGAAGCACACAGTGTCCACAGAGGTTGTGATGGTGTTGAACCACACAGTGTCCACAGTGTCCACAGAGGTTGTGATGGTGTTGAACCACACAGTGTCCACAGAGGTTGTGATGGTGTTGAAGCACACAGTGTCCACAGAGGTTGTGATGGTGTTGAAGCACACAGTGTCCACAGAGGTTGTGATGGTGTTGAACCACACAGTGTCCACAGAGTCCACAGAGGTTGTGATGGTGTTGAAGCACACAGTGTCCACAGAGGTTGTGATGGTGTTGAACCACACAGTGTCCACAGAGGTTGTGATGGTGTTGAACCACACAGTGTCCACAGAGGTTGTGATGGTGTTGAACCACACAGTGTCCACAGAGGTTGTGATGGTGTTGAAGCACACAGTGTCCACAGAGGTTGTGATGGTGTTGAACCACACAGTGTCCACAGAGGTTGTGATGGTGTTGAACCACACAGTGTCCACAGAGGTTGTGATGGTGTTGAAGCACACAGTGTCCACAGAGGTTGTGATGGTGTTGAACCACACAGTGTCCACAGAGGTTGTGATGGTGTTGAACCACACAGTGTCCACAGAGGTTGTGATGGTGTTGAACCACACAGTGTCCACAGAGGTTGTGATGGTGTTGAACCACACAGTGTCCACAGAGGTTGTGATGGTGTTGAAGCACACAGTGTCCACAGAGGTTGTGATGGTGTTGAACCACACAGTGTCCACAGAGGTTGTGATGGTGTTGAACCACACAGTGTCCACAGAGGTTGTGATGGTGTTGAAGCACACAGTGTCCACAGAGGTTGTGATGGTGTTGAACCACACAGTGTCCACAGAGGTTGTGATGGTGTTGAACCACACAGTGTCCACAGAGGTTGTGATGGTGTTGAACCACACAGTGTCCACAGAGGTTGTGATGGTGTTGAACCACACAGTGTCCACAGAGGTTGTGATGGTGTTGAACCACACAGTGTCCACAGAGGTTGTGATGGTGTTGAACCACACAGTGTCCACAGAGTCCACAGAGGTTGTGATGGTGTTGAACCACACAGTGTCCACAGAGGTTGTGATGGTGTTGAAGCACACAGTGTCCACAGAGTCCACAGAGGTTGTGATGGTGTTGAACCACACAGTGTCCACAGAGGTTGTGATGGTGTTGAACCACACAGTGTCCACAGAGGTTGTGATGGTGTTGAAGCACACAGTGTCCACAGAGGTTGTGATGGTGCTGAACCACACAGTGTCCACAGAGGTTGTGATGGTGTTGAACCACACAGTGTCCACAGAGGTTGTGATGGTGTTGAACCACACAGTGTCCACAGAGGTTGTGATGGTGTTGAACCACACAGTGTCCACAGAGGTTGTGATGGTGTTGAACCACACAGTGTCCACAGAGGTTGTGATGGTGTTGAACCACACAGTGTCCACAGAGGTTGTGATGGTGTTGAACCACACAGTGTCCACAGAGGTTGTGATGGTGTTGAACCACACAGTGTCCACAGAGGTTGTGATGGTGTTGAACCACACAGTGTCCACAGAGTCCACAGAGGTTGTGATGGTGTTGAACCACACAGTGTCCACAGAGGTTGTGATGGTGTTGAACCACACAGTGTCCACATAGTCCACAGAGGTTGTGATGGTGTTGAACCACACAGTGTCCACAGAGGTTGTGATGGTGTTGAACCACACAGTGTCCACAGAGGTTGTGATGGTGTTGAACCACACAGTATCCACAGAGGTTGTGATGGTGTTGAAGCACACAGTGTCCACAGAGGTTGTGATGGTGTTGAACCACACAGTGTCCACAGAGGTCTTAAATCTGCAGCCACTACATTAACGGTGGTAGTTACAACGGAGCAGTTTAACGTCATGCTCAGGACACGCACACACACACACACACACACACCGTCCCTGTTGAAGCACATTCCTGGAGGAGTTTATCACCCCTATCGTCAAGGTAACACACACACACACACACACACACACACACACACACACACGCTGTCCTGGTTTCTCCAGAATGTTCTGACATTGTTCTGGTTTCTCTACAATGTTCTGGTTTCTCTACATTGTTCTGGTTTCTCCACAATGTTCTGGTTTCTCTACAATGTTCTGGTTTCTCTACAATGATCTGGTTTCTCTACAATGTTCTGGTTTCTCTACAATGATCTGGTTTCTCTACAATGTTCTGGTTTCTCTACAATGTTCTGGTTTCTCTACAATGTTCTGGTTTCTCCACATTGCTCGTGTTGTGACGATGATGTTTTTCTTTCTTTCTCCAGGCAACCAAGGCCAAGCAGGAGGCCAAGGCCTTCTACAGCATTCCAGAGTTTGACGAGTGGAAGAAACAGACGGAGAACTTCAAAACCTGGCATGTCAAATACTACAAAGGTTTGTTCCTCCAGAGACCCTAAACCCTTCAGGGTCTAGGGCCTAGACCCTAAAGGGTTTAGGGTCTAGGGCCTAGACCCTAGACCCTAAACCCTAGAGACCATAGGGCAACTAAAATTAATATCAAATATCTAAATAATAGTGAACGGAGCAACTTACAAATTGTCTGTGGTGTTCACATAAGACGATTAGACGAGTAGACGATAAAATGACCAAAAGATGTTTCTTGAAAGTTTAATATCCCCAAAGAGTGCTGAGCAAGTAGAATAAATGGTGTACTTACGTTGTACTGTAGGTTTGGGTACATTTAATAAGTAACAGTAATCCTCTATAATGTGTACTGTAGGTTTGGGAACATTAAAAGGTAATCCTCTACATAATGTGTATTCTAGGTTTGGGAACCAGTACCAGTAAGGAGGCCAAGGAGTATTTCTCGGACATGGAGAAACATCGCATCAGTTTTCGCTACAGTGGAGCGGAGGACGATGCTGCCATCACTCTGGTGAGATTTACATATTATGTGTGCGTGCGTCCGTGCGTGCGTGCGTGCGTGCGTGCGTGCGTGTGTGGCGTGGCGTCTGTCTACCTTTCTAGAAGCCAAATTCCAATACCCAAAAATCTCGCTCACTCACACTCGCTCACTCCAGCAAGGTGGTGTTACGGTGAACTTGGTGACCTGCTGACATACTGTATGTGACCATCTTGTAGACCACCGAATGGAAATGATTGCGGTTTGTTAACTCAATATATGCCAATGTCGAGGTTTGTCGTGTTTAGGGCCTAACCCCAGCGTTGCCAATGACGACAATTTACCTTCGGTGGTGTTTTAACCCTCTGTTGTTCTTCTTCGGTGGTGTTTTAACCCTCTGTTGTTCTTCTTCTGTGGTGTTTCAACCTGTTCTTCTTCGGTGGTGTTTCAACCTGTTCTTCTTCGGTGGTGTTTCAACCTGTTCTTCTTCTGTGGTGTTTCAACCTGTTCTTCTTCGGTGGTGTTTCAACCTGTTCTTCTTCGGTGGTGTTTTAACCTGTTCTTCTTCTGTGGTGTTTCAGGCGTTCAGTAAGAAGAAAACCGACGACAGGAAGGAGTGGCTGACCAACTTTATGGAGGACCGACGACAGAGGAGACTGCACGGGCTGCCTGAGGTCTGTGAGATCTAATATATATCTATAGAGAAGACTGCACAGGCAGCCTGAGGTCTGTGAGATCTAATATATATCTATAGAGGAGACTGCACGGGCTGCCTGAGGTCTGTGAGATCTAATATAAATATATAGATAGATGACACTCATAATAAAACCCTCCAAACCCATTGAAGTGACTCTCTCTCTCTCTCTCTCTCTCTCTCTCTCTCTCTCTCTCTGTCTCTGTCTCTCGCTGTCTCTCTCTCTCTCTGTCTCTGTCTCTGTCTCTCTCTCTCTGTCTCTCGTCCAACAGCAATACCTGTACGGTACGCTAGTGAAGCATCTTTCCTACAACGACTTCATCAACAAAGAACTCATCCTGTTCTCCAACTCTGACAACGAGAGGTCCATCCCCTCCCTGGTCGATGGTACGTACGAACCAAACAGCCCAGACTGTTTGTTGTTGTTCTGTTTCAAACGTAGGTCCTTATTATGGTACCTGGTGTGTGTTAAAGCTTAGGTGTGAGAAGACAGGTGTGCTCATTTAATTCCAGGACTTAAGCCGGTCAGAGGAAGGTGTTTATATTGTTAATTTAATTCTAGGTCTGAAGCCGGTCAGAGGAAGGTGTTTATATTGTTAATTTAATTCCATGTCTGAAGCCGGGTCAGAGGAAGGTGTTTATATTGTTAATTTAATTCTAGGTCTGAAGCCGGTCAGAGGAAGGTGTTTATATTGTTAATTTAATTCTAGGTCTGAAGCCGGTCAGAGGAAGGTGTTTATATTGTTAATTTAATTCCAGGACTGAAGCCGGTCAGAGGAAGGTGTTTATATTGTTAATTTAATTCCAGGACTGAAGCCGGTCAGAGGAAGGTGTTTATATTGTTAATTTAATTCTAGGTCTGAAGCCGGTCAGAGGAAGGTGTTTATATTGTTAATTTAATTCTAGGTCTGAAGCCGGTCAGAGGAAGGTGTTTATATTGTTAATTTAATTCTAGGTCTGAAGCCGGTCAGAGGAAGGTGTTTATATTGTTAATTTAATTCTAGGTCTGATGCCGGTCAGAGGTAGGTGTTTAAACATGTTGTTAATTTAATTCCAGGACTGAAGCCGGTCAGAGGAAGGTGTTTAAACATGTTGTTAATTTAATTCCAGGACTGAAGCCGGTCAGAGGAAGGTGTTTAAACATGTTGTTAATTTAATTCCAGGACTGAAGCCGGTCAGAGGAAGGTGTTTATATTGTTAATTTAATTCCAGGACTGAAGCCGGTCAGAGGAAGGTGTTTAAACATGTTGTTAATTTAATTCCAGGACTGAAGCCGGTCAGAGGAAGGTGTTTATATTGTTAATTTAATTCCAGGACTGAAGCCGGTCAGAGGAAGGTGTTTAAACATGTTGTTAATTTAATTCCAGGACTGAAGCCGGTCAGAGGAAGGTGTTTATATTGTTAATTTAATTCCAGGACTGAAGCCGGTCAGAGGAAGGTGTTTAAACATGTTGTTAATTTAATTCCAGGACTGAAGCCGGTCAGAGGAAGGTGTTTAAACATGTTGTTAATTTAATTCCAGGACTGAAGCCGGTCAGAGGAAGGTGTTTATATTGTTAATTTAATTCTAGGACTGAAGCCGGTCAGAGGAAGGTGTTTATATTGTTAATTTAATTCTAGGACTGAAGCCGGTCAGAGGAAGGTGTTTATATTGTTAATTTAATTCCAGGACTGAAGCCGTCAGAGAAAGGTGTTTATATTGTTAATTTAATTCCAGGACTGAAGCCGGTCAGAGGAAGGTGTTTATATTGTTAATTTAATTCCAGGACTGAAGCCGGTCAGAGGAAGGTGTTTATATTGTTAATTTAATTCCAGGACTGAAGCTGGTCAGAGGAAGGTGTTTATATTGTTAATTTAATTCCAGGACTGAAGCCGGGTCAGAGGAAGGTGTTTATATTGTTAATTTAATTCTAGGACTGAAGCCGGGTCAGAGGAAGGTGTTTATATTGTTAATTTAATTCCAGGACTGAAGCCGTCAGAGAAAGGTGTTTATATTGTTAATTTAATTCTAGGACTGAAGCCGGGTCAGAGGAAGGTGTTTATATTGTTAATTTAATTCCAGGACTGAAGCCGGGTCAGAGGAAGGTTCTGTTCACCTGCATGAAGAGGAATGATAAGAGGGAGGTGAAAGTGGCCCAGCTGGCTGGTTCTGTAGCCGAGATATCGGCCTATCACCACGGAGAGGTAATTGGTATTATTATTTTTGTCACTGTCACATGGTCTAGTCACATGGTCACA
>NW_027637584.1:107500-142500 GCF_951216825.1 Electrona antarctica
GACTGTATGACGGAAGCATTTATATTTGACTCATGATCAGAGCTTCCGTTGCTCCAGACTGTACGACGGAAGCATTTATATTTGACTCATGATCAGAGCTTCCGTTGCTCCAGACTGTATGACAGTTGAACATTGCGAGAGGCAACGGTCTGGCCACGGGAGACTATATCACTCAACGGCCCTGCGTACCACCTCAACGGCCCTGCGTACCACCTCAACGGCCCTGCGTACCACCTCAACGGCCCTGCGTACCACCTCAACGGCCCTGCGTACCACCTCAACGGCCCTGCGTACCTCATGACATGAATACATATTTCAACTGTGTTCTCCAGGCCTATAAGGAGTCGGTCCAAGAGCCCATGCTCCATGTTTATAGTGTGTGTGTGTGTGTGTGTGTGTGTGTGTGTGTCCTCCAGACCTACAAGGAGTCGGTCCTAGAGCCCATGCTCCAGGGCACAGAGAAGACCCCCGCCCTCATCAACGACTATAAGGAGTACCACACGGACCAAACGGTGAAGTTTGTGGTCCGAATGTCTGAGGAGAAGCTGATCCAGGCGGAGGCTGCTGGACTCCACAAGGTCTTCAAGCTGCAGTCCTCTCTCACCTGTAACAACATGGTAATAATAATAATAATAATAATAATAATAATAATAATAATAAGAGAAGCTGGTCCAGGCGGAGGCTGCTGGACTCCACAAGGTCTTCAAGCTGCAGTCCTCCTTAACCTGCAACAACATGGTAATAATAATAATAATAATACTAATAATAAGAGAAGCTGGTCCAGGCGGAGGCTGCTGGACTCCACAAGGTCTTCAAGCTGCAGTCCTCTCTCACCTGTAACAACATGGTGAGAGTTTAACAGTAACACACATGTTTTTCAGGTCCTGTTTGACCACATGGACAGTAACAGTATTGTGTTTCTTTGCTTGCCACTTCAAGAAGGCGGTCGTTGCAAGAAAGATGTATGTGGCGCTGCTCTGTGGCGACATGGGCACAAGGGCTACGCCTGCATGCGGGCCCTTTGTCTAAGACATGGGCACAAGGGCTACGCCTGCATGCGGGCCCTTTGTCTAAGACACAAGGGCTACGCCTGCATGCAGGCGACATGGGCACAAGGGCTACGCCTATATGCGGGCCCTTTGTCTAAGACATGGGCACAAGGGCTACGCCTATATGCGGGCCCTTTGTCTAAGACATGGGCACAAGGGCTACGCCTGCATGCGGGCCCTTTGTCTAAGACATGGGCACAAGGGCTACGCCTGCATGCGGGCCCTTTGTCTAAGACATGGGCACAAGGGCTACGCCTGCATGCGGGCCCTTTGTCCAAGACAACTTTCTTCCTCGGGAGACAAATAATAAAGAACCTTGAACAGTAACATGTATTATTCCTCCATCAGGTGCTGTTTGACCACATGGAGAGGTTAATGTAACAGTAACATGTATTATTATTATTATTTTATGTGCTGTTTGACCACATGGAGAGGTTAATGTAACAGTAACATGTATTATTATTATTATTTTATGTGCTGTTTGACCACATGGAGAGGTTAATGTAACAGTAACATGTATTATTATTATTATTTTATGTGCGGTTTGACCACATGGAGAGGTTAATGTAACAGTAATGTATTAACCCATTTTGGGCGGGAACCCCTTTTGGTGTTAGCATTATGTTACACTTTAGCTATAGAAAAATAGCAGATCTACAAGCTCATAGCGCGCCACCGAGTGGCGCGCTACGAGCTTGTAGGTCTGCTATTTAAAAAAATCGAAGAACGACTGACACAGAAACATAGCTTTTTCAGAAAACTGTCAGGGATGTAGAAGACATTTTTAGAATCTGATCTCAGGTCAAAATGGGTTAATATTCTAGGTGCTGTTGGACCACATGGAGAGGTTATTTAACACTAACATGTATTATTATTATTATTATTTTAGGTGCTGTTTGACCACATGGGCTGCATGAAGCGCTACGACTCGGTCCAGGACATCCTGAAGGAGTTCTATGAGCTCAGACTCCACTACTACAAGCTGAGGAAGGATTGGCAGCTGGGCAGCCTGGGAGCCGAGTCCTCCAAGCTCAGCAACCAGGCCCGCTTTGTCCTGGAGAAGATCCAGGGCAAGATGGCCATAGGTATGGTTCACTGTGTGTGTGTGCGTGTGCGTGTGCGTGTGCGCGTGCGTGCGTGCGTGCGTGCGTGCGTGCGCGCGCGTGATCTATGCGTTATCTATGCGTTTACTGTGAGAAGGTCCAAGGACAGATCACCATCTGTAAGAACCTGGGTAGATTTGCTACAGTTCATAACTTATGATTAGGTGATATTTATCACTGGTCTGTTGTTCTCCATTAGAGGACATGTTATTTATCTGGTCTGTTGTTCTCCATTAGAGGACATGTTATTTATCTGGTCTGTTGTTCTCCATTAGAGAACATGTTATTGCGAACGCAGTGAGCATTTACTATGAGACCCAGCAGATCACGTCCGTGTGTCTGTGTGTGTGTGTGTCTGTGTGTCACGCTGTAACACCACCCGCCCACCACCAGAGGGCGCAGCTGTATCACACACAAAAACACACACACACACACATGCACGCACGCACACACACACACGCACGCACGCACGCACGCACACACACACACAAAAAACTTCACTTAAAAAAAAACTTAACTTAAAAAACGTAACTTAAAAAAAAAACTTAAAGGAAAAACGCACACACAAAAAACTTAACTTAAAAAAAAACTTAACTTAAAAAAAAACTTAACTTAAAAAAAAAACTTAAAAAGGAAAAACGCACACACAAAAAACTTAACTTAAAAAAAAACTTAACTTAAAAAAAAACCGTAAAAAGGAAAAACGCACACACAAAAAAATTAAATTAAAAAAAAACTTAACTTAAAAAAAAACTTAACTTAAAAAAAAACCTTAAAGGAAAAACGCACACACACAAAAAACTTAACTTAAAAAAAAACTTAACTTAAAAAAAAACTTAACTTCAAAAGGAAAAACGCACACACAAAAAACTTAACTTAAAAAAAAACTTAACTTAAAAAAAAACTTAAACAAAAAACTTTAAAAAAAACAAACAAAAAAAAAAACACGCACGCACACATACACACACTAAAAAAAACTTGAAAAAACATTTAATTTAAAAAAACTTAACTTAAAAAAAACCTTAAAGTACGTAATTTATTCTAATTGTTGTTATTGCAATTTACGATCTGCGTTCGCTTCCCGCGTTTGCGCGTCTTACTTGTTTATCTGGTCTGTTGTTCTCCATTAGAGGACATGTTATTTATCTGGTCTGTTGTTCTCCATTAGAGAACATGTTATTTATCTGGTCTGTTGTTCTCCATTAGAGGACATGTTATTTATCTGGTCTGTTGTTCTCCATTAGAGAACATGTTATTTATCTGGTCTGTTGTTCTCCATTAGAGGACATGTTATTTATCTGGTCTGTTGTTCTCCATTAGAGGACATGTTATTTATCTGGTCTGTTGTTCTCCAACATGTTATTTATCTGGTCTGTTGTTCTCCATTAGAGAACATGTTATTTATCTGGTCTGTTGTTCTCCATTAGAGGACATGTTATTTATCTGGTCTGTTGTTCTCCATTAGAGAACATGTTATTTATCTGGTCTGTTGTTCTCCATTAGAGGACATGTTATTTATCTGGTCTGTTGTTCTCCATTAGAGGACATGTTATTTATCTGGTCTGTTGTTCTCCAACATGTTATTTATCTGGTCTGTTGTTCTCCATTAGAGAACATGTTATTTATCTGGTCTGTTGTTCTCCATTAGAGAACATGTTATTTATCTGGTCTGTTGTTCTCCAGTAGAGGACATGTTATTTATCTGGTCTGTTGTTCTCCATTAGAGAACATGTTATTTATCTGGTCTGTTGTTCTCCATTAGAGGACATGTTATTTATCTGGTCGGTTGTTCTCCATTAGAGAACATGTTATTTATCTGGTCTGTGGTTCTCCATTAGAGAACATGTTATTTATCTGGTCTGTTGTTCTCCAACATGTTATTTATCTGGTCTGTTGTTCTCCATTAGAGGACATGTTATTTATCTGGTCTGTGGTTCTCCAACATGTTATTTATCTGGTCTGTTGTTCTCCATTAGAGGACGTGTTATTTATCTGGTCTGTTGTTCTCCATTAGAGGACATGTTATTTATCTGGTCTGTGGTTCTCCAACATGTTATTTATCTGGTCTGTTGTTCTCCATTAGAGGACATGTTATTTATCTGGTCTGTTGTTCTCCATTAGAGGACATGTTATTTATCTGGTCTGTTGTTCTCCATTAGAGAACATGTTATTTATCTGGTCTGTTGTTCTCCATTAGAGGACATGTTATTTATCTGGTCTGTTGTTCTCCATTAGAGAACATGTTATTTATCTGGTCTGTTGTTCTCCATTAGAGAACATGTTATTTATCTGGTCTGTTGTTCTCCAGTAGAGGACATGTTATTTATCTGGTCTGTTGTTCTCCATTAGAGAACATGTTATTTATCTGGTCTGTTGTTCTCCATTAGAGAACATGTTATTTATCTGGTCTGTTGTTCTCCATTAGAGGACATGTTATGTATCTGGTCTGTTGTTCTCCATTAGAGGACATGTTATTTATCTGGTCTGTTGTTCTCCAACATGTTATTTATCTGGTCTGTTGTTCTCCATTAGAGAACATGTTATTTATCTGGTCTGTTGTTCTCCATTAGAGGACATGTTATTTATCTGGTCTGTTGTTCTCCATTAGAGAACATGTTATTTATCTGGTCTGTTGTTCTCCATTAGAGGACATGTTATTTATCTGGTCTGTTGTTCTCCATTAGAGGACATGTTATTTATCTGGTCTGTTGTTCTCCAACATGTTATTTATCTGGTCTGTTATTCTCCATTAGAGAACATGTTATTTATCTGGTCTGTTGTTCTCCATTAGAGAACATGTTATTTATCTGGTCTGTTGTTCTCCAGTAGAGGACATGTTATTTATCTGGTCTGTTGTTCTCCATTAGAGAACATGTTATTTATCTGGTCTGTTGTTCTCCATTAGAGGACATGTTATTTATCTGGTCGGTTGTTCTCCATTAGAGAACATGTTATTTATCTGGTCTGTGGTTCTCCATTAGAGAACATGTTATTTATCTGGTCTGTTGTTCTCCAACATGTTATTTATCTGGTCTGTTGTTCTCCATTAGAGGACATGTTATTTATCTGGTCTGTGGTTCTCCAACATGTTATTTATCTGGTCTGTTGTTCTCCATTAGAGGACGTGTTATTTATCTGGTCTGTTGTTCTCCATTAGAGGACATGTTATTTATCTGGTCTGTGGTTCTCCAACATGTTATTTATCTGGTCTGTTGTTCTCCATTAGAGGACATGTTATTTATCTGGTCTGTTGTTCTCCATTAGAGGACATGTTATTTATCTGGTCTGTTGTTCTCCATTAGAGGACATGTTATTTATCTGGTCTGTTGTTCTCCATTAGAGGACATGTTATTTATCTGGTCTGTTGTTCTCCATTAGAGAACATGTTATTTATCTGGTCTGTTGTTCTCCATTAGAGAACATGTTATTTATCTGGTCTGTTGTTCTCCATTAGAGGACATGTTATTTATCTGGTCTGTTGTTCTCCATTAGAGAACATGTTATTTATCTGGTCTGTGGTTCTCCAACATGTTATTTATCTGGTCTGTTGTTCTCCATTAGAGGACATGTTATTTATCTGGTCTGTTGTTCTCCATTAGAGACCATGTTATTTATCTGGTCTGTTGTTCTCCAACATGTTATTTATCTGGTCTGTTGTTCTCCATTAGAGGACATGTTATTTATCTGGTCTGTTGTTCTCCAACATGTTATTTATCTGGTCTGTTGTTCTCCATTAGAGGACATGTTATTTATCTGGTCTGTGGTTCTCCAACATGTTATTTATCTGGTCTGTTGTTCTCCATTAGAGGACATGTTAGTTATCTGGTCTGTGGTTCTCCAACATGTTATTTATCTGGTCTGTTGTTATCCATTAGAGAACATGTTATTTATCTGGTCTGTGGTTCTCCATTAGAGAACATGTTATTTATCTGGTCTGTTGTTCTCCATTAGAGAACATGTTATGTATCTGGTCTGTTGTTCTCCATTAGAGGACATGTTATTTATCTGGTCTGTTGTTCTCCATTAGAGGACATGTTATTTATCTGGCCTGTTGTTCTCCATTAGAGGACATGTTATTTATCTGGTCTGTGGTTCTCCAACATGTTATTTATCTGGTCTGTTGTTCTCCATTAGATGACATGTTATTTTCTGGTCTGTGGTTCTCCATTAGAGGACATGTTATTTTCTGGTCTGTGGTTCTCCAGTAGAGGACATGTTATTTATCTGGTCTGTGGTTCTCCAACATGTTATTTATCTGGTCTGTTGTTCTCCAGTAGAGGACATGTTATTTATCTGGTCTGTTGTTCTCCATTAGAGGACATGTTATTTATCTGGTCTGTTGTTCTCCATTAGAGGACATGTTATTTATCTGGTCTGTTGTTCTCCATTAGAGAACATGTTATTTATCTGGTCTGTTCTCCATTAGAGAACATGTTATTTATCTGGTCTGTTGTTCTCCATTAGAGAACATGTTATTTATCTGGTCTGTTGTTCTCCATTAGAGGACATGTTATTTATCTGGTCTGTGGTTCTCCAACATGTTATATATCTGGTCTGTTGTTCTCCATTAGAGAACATGTTATTTATCTGGTCTGTGGTTCTCCATTAGAGAACATGTTATTTATCTGGTCTGTTGTTCTCCATTAGAGGACATGTTATTTATCTGGTCTGTGGTTCTCCAACATGTTATTTATCTGGTCTGTTGTTCTCCATTAGAGAACATGTTATTTATCTGGTCTGTTGTTCTCCAACATGTTATTTATCTGGTCTGTTGCTCTCCAACATGTTATTTATCTGGTCTGTTGTTCTCCATTAGAGAACATGTTCTTTATCTGGTCTGTTGTTCTCCATTAGAGAACATGTTATTTATCTGGTCTGTTGTTCTCCAACATGTTATTTATCTGGTCTGTTGTTCTCCAACATGTTATTTATCTGGTCTGTTCTCCATTAGATGACATGTTATTTATCTGGTCTGTTGTTCTCCATTAGAGAACATGTTATTTATCTGGTCTGTTGTTCTCCATTAGAGAACATGTTATTTATCTGGTCTGTGGTTCTCCAACATGTTATTTATCTGGTCTGTTGTTCTCCATTAGAGAACATGTTATTTATCTGGTCTGTTGTTCTCCATTAGAGAACATGTTATTTATCTGGTCTGTGGTTCTCCAACATGTTATTTATCTGGTCTGTTGTTCTCCAACATGTTATTTATCTGGTCTGTTGTTCTCCATTAGAGAACATGTTATTTATCTGGTCTGTGGTTCTCCAACATGTTATTTATCTGGTCTGTTGTTCTCCATTAGAGGACATGTTATTTATCTGGTCTGTTGTTCTCCATTAGAGAACATGTTATTTATCTGGTCTGTTGTTCTCCATTAGAGAACATGTTATTTATCTGGTCTGTTGTTCTCCATTAGAGAACATGTTATTTATCTGGTCTGTTGTTCTCCATTAGAGGACATGTTATTTATCTGGTCTGTTGTTCTCCATTAGAGAACATGTTATTTATCTGGTCTGTTGTTCTCCATTAGAGGACATGTTATTTATCTGGTCTGTGGTTCTCCAACATGTTATTTATCTGGTCTGTTGTTCTCCATTAGAGAACATGTTATTTATCTGGTCTGTGGTTCTCCAACATGTTATTCATCCGGTCTGTGGTTCTCCAACAGAGAACAAGAGCAAACGGGAGCTGATCAGGATGCTGGTGCAGAAAGGCTACGAGTCTGACCCGGTGGCGGCCTGGACCAAACAGCAGGAGAAGGTATGGTTAATATAGGGTTAACCCCTTGTGGTGTTTTAAGCATTGTTATCTATTGAAAAATAGCAGATCTACAAGCTTGTAGCGCGGCACCGAGTGCCGCGCTACAAGGGCAGCGATTGGCTCATCTCATGTCATGTGTTGTGTAATCTGTTCTGTGATTGGCTCATCTCATCATGTGTTGTGTAATCTGTGCTGTGATTGGCCCAGGCTCTGGAGGAGGAGGAGGACCATGACGGAGAGGAGAGCGACGGCTCGTTAGACTCGGGCTCGTCGTCTGGACCGAACTTCAACTACATCCTCAACATGCCTCTGTGGTG
The DNA here is from genome assembly GCF_951216825.1 of Electrona antarctica. Lineage (NCBI taxonomy): Eukaryota > Metazoa > Chordata > Actinopteri > Myctophiformes > Myctophidae > Electrona > Electrona antarctica. The sequence continues at coordinate 115,731 of NW_027637584.1, forward strand.
CCTGACCAAGGAGAAGGTGGAGGAGCTGCTGAGGCAGAGGGACCTGAAGGTAACATTATAACCCTCTGTGGTGCCTGACCAAGGAGAAGGTGGAGGAGCTGCTGAGGCAGAGGGACCTGAAGGTAACATTATAACCCTCTGTGGTGCCTGACCAAGGAGAAGGTGGAGGAGCTGCTGAGGCAGAGGGACCTGAAGAGGGACCTGAAGGTCCCTCTTCACAGTTAGAGTGGGTGACAGTGTGGTCACAAATAGGGAAGAGGTCACTTACTTGGGTTTCATACTAGATAACAAACTCACGGGTGAAAAAATGGCAATGAAAGTGATCTCAAAGGTCAACCAGAGAACTCGTTTCTTGGGCAGGATATCCCCTTATGTCAACAGCAGTGCTATGAGGACCTTGGCCGGTGCCCTCATCCAGTGCCACTTTGACTATGCTTGTACTTCATGGTACAGACTACAGAGGTATCTCCAAGCTATTGAAAACAAAGCTGCAGACCTCCCAAAACAAGCTTGTGAGGTTACTACTAAAATTGAACCCCAGGTCTCATCTTACCTCTGCCCACTTTAGTAGCCTGGGATGGCTAAGAGTGGAGGAGAGAGTATCTCAGCTCTCATTGTGTCTGGTCTTCAAGATCCTATATGCCTCTGTTCCTAAGTACCTGCTGGGCTACCTGCCCAGAGTGAGGGATGCTCACAGGTACTCAACCAGAGGAAGTCCATATGATCTAGTTCCCCCCAGTTTCAGGACACTCAAGGGAAAAAATGCTTTTTACTACGCAGCCACTACTCTGTGGAATGCACTCCCTCCAGCCCTGAAATCACTAAATTCTATTGCAAGATTTAGGAAAGACCTGAAATCATGGCTCCATCTACACACTAACTGGTCATAGTTAGCTTCCGACCCTGGATAGCCCATCTCCCATGCTCTGGACTATTCTCTCAGGGTACCTCTTGTCCTATGTATATAGCTCCCAGCCTTATATATAAGGATTATTTATTATATGTTCCATGGTTGTTTTGTTTGTACAGTATGTTTGTGTATAGTTTCATGTTACAAAGTGGACCACAATGGAAACAAGCGAAGGCTTTTTTGTGACTAAATCCATTTGGCGTTTTTTAAAATGATGTCATTTTCTGTAATTTTTCTTAAACTGCCAATAAAGTATTCTATCTATCTATATAAGGACACTCTGGGGGAGCCCACAGGAATCAGGGGTTCAGAGTCCAGGACACTCTGGGGGAGCCCAAGGACACTCTGGGGGAGCCCAAGGACACTCTGGGGGAGCCCAAGGACACTCTGGGGGAGCCCACAGGAATCAGGGGTTCAGAGTCAAGGACACTCTGGGGGAGCATACAGGACACTCTGGGGGAGCCCAAGGACACTCTGGGGGAGCCCAAGGACACTCTGGGGGAGCCCAAGGACACTCTGGGGGAGCCCACAGGAATCAGGGGTTCAGAGTCAAGGACACTCTGGGGGAGCCCACAGGGGTTCAGAGTCAAGGACACTCTGGGGGGGCCCACAGGGGTTCAGAGTCAAGGACACTCTGGGGGGGCCCACAGGGGTTCAGAGTCAAGGACACTCTGGGGGAGCCCAAGGACACTCTGGGGGAGCCCACAGGAATCAGGGGTTCAGAGTCAAGGACACTCTGGGGGAGCCCACAGGGGTTCAGAGTCAAGGACACTCTGGGGGAGCATACAGGACACTCTGGGGGAGCCCAAGGACACTCTGGGGGAGCCCAAGGACACTCTGGGGGAGCCCAAGGACACTCTGGGGGAGCCCACAGGAATCAGGGGTTCAGAGTCAAGGACACTCTGGGGGAGCCCAAGGACACTCTGGGGGAGCCCAAGGACACTCTGGGGGAGCCCACAGGAATCAGGGGTTCAGAGTCAAGGACACTCTGGGGGAGCCCACAGGGGTTCAGAGTCAAGGACACTCTGGGGGAGCCCAAGGACACTCTGGGGGAGCCCAAGGACACTCTGGGGGAGCCCAAGGACACTCTGGGGGAGCCCAAGGACACTCTGGGGGAGCCCACAGGAATCAGGGGTTCAGAGTCAAGGACACTCTGGGGGAGCCCACAGGGGTTCAGAGTCAAGGACACTCTGGGGGAGCCCAAGGACACTCTGGGGGAGCCCAAGGACACTCTGGGGGAGCCCAAGGACACTCTGGGGGAGCCCAAGGACACTCTGGGGGAGCCCAAGGACACTCTGGGGGAGCCCACAGGAATCAGGGGTTCAGAGTCAAGGACACTCTGGGGGAGCCCACAGGGGTTCAGAGTCAAGGACACTCTGGGGGAGCCCAAGGACACTCTGGGGGAGCCCAAGGACACTCTGGGGGAGCCCACAGGAATCAGGGGTTCAGAGTCAAGGACACTCTGGGGGAGCCCACAGGGGTTCAGAGTCAAGGACACTCTGGGGGAGCCCAAGGACACTCTGGGGGAGCCCAAGGACACTCTGGGGGTCCGCGGGGGTCCCCGGCCCTATGGGGAGCCCACAGGAATCCAACCGGGAACCTTCTGCCTCCTGAGCCTCTGCATGTGTTTAATGTGTTCATGTAGACTTAGCATTTGATGTAAACATAGCACTATATAGTATACATGCATAGTTTAATTATATAGATATTCCACTGTTACATTCTTACCTTACGTATGTTTCATGATAACCACTTTTGTATGTATGTGACGTATTACCATGTTTTTGTTCTTGCTTAATGTAAGTCTCTGGATTAAGGGCCGATTCATACTCCTATTTTAGAGCCGAATACAAGTGGGTTGGGCTCTGTAGAGACTACAATGTGACATCATTGGGCTCTGTAGAGACTACAATGTGACATCATTGGGCTCTGTAGAGACTACAATGTGACGTCATTGGGCTCTGTAGAGACTACAATGTGACGTCATTGGGCTCTGTAGAGACTACAATGTGACGTCATTGGGCTCTGTAGAGACTACAATGTGACGTCATTGGGCTCTGTAGAGACTACAATGTGACGTCATTGGGCTCTGTAGAGACTACAATGTGACATCATTGGGCTCTGTAGAGACTACAATGTGACGTCATTGGGCTCTGTAGAGACTACAATGTGACGTCATTGGGCTCTGTAGAGACTACAATGTGACATCATTGGGCTCTGTAGAGACTACAATGTGACATCATTGGGCTCTGTAGAGACTACAATGTGACGTCATTGGGCCCTGTAGAGACTACAATGTGACGTCACTGGGCTCTGTAGAGACTACAATGTGACGTCATTGGGCTCTGTAGAGACTACAATGTGACGTCATTGGGCTCTGTAGAGACTACAATGTGACATCATTGGGCTCTGTAGAGCCTACAATGAGACATCATTGGGCTCTGTAGAGACTACAATGTGACGTCATTGGGCTCTGTAGAGACTACAATGTGACATAATTTGAGGTTCGGGGGGGGCGGGTACCGTCCTAAAGTCGGCTCTTCGGTGCTACTGAAAATGTCCGACGTGCCGAAATCATTTCGGCACTACAGCAGTAAAATAGGAGTATGAATCGGCCCTAGGAGCGTGATTGTAAGTTGTTTAACATTGAGGTGTTTTTCTGTGCAGAGAGGAGAACTGAACGAGCTCTCCAGGAAGGACTCTGAAGATCTGTGGAAAGAAGATCTGTCCGTGTTCGTAGAGGAGCTGGATGTGAGTTCATGATTCTATTGATACTGTGTTCGTATAGAGGAGCTGGATGTGAGTTCATGATTCTATTGATACTGTGTTCGTATAGAGGAGCTGGATGTGAGTTCATGATTCTATTGATACTGTGTTCGTAGAGGAGCTGGATGTGAGTTCATGATTCTATTGATACTGTGTTCGTATAGAGGAGCTGGGTGTGAGTTCATGATTCTATTGATAATGTGTTCGTATAGAGGAGCTGGATGTGAGTTCATGATTCTATTGATAATGTGTTCGTATAGAGGAGCTGGATGTGAGTTCATGATTCTATTGATAATGTGTTCGTATAGAGGAGCTGGGTGTGAGTTCATGATTCTATTGATAATGTGTTCGTATAGAGGAGCTGGATGTGAGTTCATGATTCTATTGATAATGTGTTCGTATAGAGGAGCTGGATGTGAGTTCATGATTCTATTGATACTGTGTTCGTATAGAGGAGCTGGATGTGAGTTCATGATTCTATTGATACTGTGTTCGCCAGTCTTCCCCCCAAGACTGGCCATTTGGTCATTGCTCATCGTGGCCACATGGTGGTGCTGTTGTTACATGGAATAAAGCTAAATACAATGTCTACACTGAAGATGTAATGATGCTGTTTTAGGGCCGACCAGCTGACTTATCATTTATGTTTCTGGAAGATGATTCTATTCTAAACTTGTATTCTATTGAATACTAGACTTTTAAAATAACTAATGACTGAAAATAGCCGATCTACAAGAAGCTACAAGATACAAGCTTCCCTGGAACAACATGTTTGCAGATGGCGGCCGGCGGCCAATTACATAATAGTTTTGGGGTTCCTTGACATGAAAAACTTTGAGAACCAAAAACATAGAAACATATGGACTAAAAACTGTCATGATTTAGAAGACATTAGGATCTGGTCTCAGGTGGTTTAGAAGATATTAGGATCTGGTCTCAGGTGATTTAGAAGACATTAGGATCTGGTCTCAGGTGATTTAGAAGATATTAGGATCTGGTCTCAGGTGATTTAGAAGACATTAGGATCTGGTCTCAGGTGATTTAGAAGACATTAGGATCTGGTCTCAGGTGATTTAGAAGATATTAGGATCTGGTCTCAGGTGTAAATAGAAGACATTAGGATCTGGTCTCAGGTGATTTAGAAGATATTAGGATCTGGTCTCAGGTGATTTAGAAGACATTAGGATCTGGTCTCAGGTGATTTAGAAGATATTAGGATCTGGTCTCAGGTGATTTAGAAGACATTAGGATCTGGTCTCAGGTGATTTAGAAGACATTAGGATCTGGTCTCAGGTCTAAATGATTTAGAAGACATTAGGATCTGGTCTCAGGTGGTTTAGAAATTAGGATCTGGTCTCAGGTGATTTAGAAGACATTAGGATCTGGTCTCAGGTGATTTAGAAGACATTAGGATCTGGTCTCAGGTGTAAATAGAAGACATTAGGATCTGGTCTCAGGTGTAAATAGAAGACATTAGGATCTGGTCTCAGGTGGTTTAGAAGACATTAGGATCTGGTCTCAGGTGATTTAGAAGACATTAGGATCTGGTCTCAGGTGTAAATAGAAGACATTAGGATCTGGTCTCAGGTGTAAATAGAAGACATTAGGATCTGGTCTCAGGTGATTTAGAAGACATTAGGATCTGGTCTCAGGTGGTTTAGAAGACATTAGGATCTGGTCTCAGGTGTAAATAGAAGACATTAGGATCTGGTCTCAGGTGTAAATAGAAGACATTAGGATCTGGTCTCAGGTGTAAATAGAAGACATTAGGATCTGGTCTCAGGTGTAAATGATTTAGAAGACATTAGGATCTGGTCTCAGCTGTAAATAGAAGACATTAGGATCTGGTCTCAGGTCTAAATAGAAGACATTAGGATCTGGTCTCAGGTGGTTTAGAAATTAGGATCTGGTCTCAGGTGATTTAGAAGACATTAGGATCTGGTCTCAGGTGATTTAGAAGACATTAGGATCTGGTCTCAGGTGTAAATAGAAGACATTAGGATCTGGTCTCAGGTGTAAATAGAAGACATTAGGATCTGGTCTCAGGTGGTTTAGAAGACATTAGGATCTGGTCTCAGGTGATTTAGAAGACATTAGGATCTGGTCTCAGGTGTAAATAGAAGACATTAGGATCTGGTCTCAGGTGTAAATAGAAGACATTAGGATCTGGTCTCAGGTGATTTAGAAGACATTAGGATCTGGTCTCAGGTGGTTTAGAAGACATTAGGATCTGGTCTCAGGTGTAAATAGAAGACATTAGGATCTGGTCTCAGGTGTAAATAGAAGACATTAGGATCTGGTCTCAGGTGTAAATAGAAGACATTAGGATCTGGTCTCAGGTGTAAATGATTTAGAAGACATTAGGATCTGGTCTCAGCTGTAAATAGAAGACATTAGGATCTGGTCTCAGGTCTAAATAGAAGACATTAGGATCTGGTCTCGGGTGTAAATAGAAGACATTAGGATCTGGTCTCGGGTCTAAATAGAAGACATTAGGATCTGGTCTCAGGTGGTTTAGAAGACATTAGGATCTGGTCTCAGGTGTAAATAGAAGACATTAGGATCTGGTCTCAGGTGTAAATAGAAGACATTAGGATCTGGTCTCAGGTGGTTTAGAAGACATTAGGATCTGGTCTCAGCTGTAAATAGAAGACATTAGGATCTGGTCTCAGGTGTAAATAGAAGACATTAGGATCTGGTCTCAGGTGTAAATAGAAGACATTAGGATCTGGTCTCAGCTGTAAATAGAAGACATTAGGATCTGGTCTCAGCTGTAAATAGAAGACATTAGGATCTGGTCTCAGGTGTAAATAGAAGACATTAGGATCTGGTCTCAGGTGTAAATAGAAGACATTAGGATCTGGTCTCAGCTGTAAATAGAAGACATTAGGATCTGGTCTCAGCTGTAAATAGAAGACATTAGGATCTGGTCTCAGGTGTAAATAGAAGACATTAGGATCTGGTCTCAGCTGTAAATAGAAGACATTAGGATCTGGTCTCAGGTGATTTAGAAGACATTAGGATCTGGTCTCAGGTGGTTTAGAAGACATTAGGATCTGGTCTCAGGTGTAAATAGAAGACATTAGGATCTGGTCTCGGGTGTAAATAGAAGACATTAGGATCTGGTCTCAGCTGTAAATAGAAGACATTAGGATCTGGTCTCAGGTGTAAATAGAAGACATTAGGATCTGGTCTCAGGTGTAAATAGAAGACATTAGGATCTGGTCTCAGGTGTAAATAGAAGACATTAGGATCTGGTCTCAGGTGTAAATAGAAGACATTAGGATCTGGTCTCAGCTGTAAATAGAAGACATTAGGATCTGGTCTCAGCTGTAAATAGAAGACATTAGGATCTGGTCTCAGCTGTAAATAGAAGACATTAGGATCTGGTCTCAGCTGTAAATAGAAGACATTAGGATCTGGTCTCGGGTGTAAATAGAAGACATTAGGATCTGGTCTCAGCTGTAAATAGAAGACATTAGGATCTGGTCTCAGCTGTAAATAGAAGACATTAGGATCTGGTCTCAGCTGTAAATAGAAGACATTAGGATCTGGTCTCAGCTGTAAATAGAAGACATTAGGATCTGGTCTCAGCTGTAAATAGAAGACATTAGGTTCTGGTCTCGGGTGTAAATAGAAGACATTAGGATCTGGTCTCGGGTGTAAATAGAATACATTAGGATCTGGTCTCGGGTGTAAATAGAAGACATTAGGATCTGGTCTCAGCTGTAAATAGAAGACATTAGGATCTGGTCTCGGGTGTAAATAGAAGACATTAGGATCTGGTCTCGGGTGTAAATAGAAGACATTAGGATCTGGTCTCAGCTGTAAATAGAAGACATTAGGATCTGGTCTCGGGTGTAAATAGAAGACATTAGGATCTGGTCTCGGGTGTAAATAGAAGACATTAGGATCTGGTCTCAGGTGTAAATAGAAGACATTAGGATCTGGTCTCAGGTGGTTTAGAAGACATTAGGATCTGGTCTCGGGTGTAAATAGAAGACATTAGGATCTGGTCTCAGCTGTAAATAGAAGACATTAGGATCTGGTCTCAGCTGTAAATAGAAGACATTAGGATCTGGTCTCAGGTGTAAATAGAAGACATTAGGATCTGGTCTCGGGTGGTTTAGAAGACATTAGGATCTGGTCTCGGGTGTAAATGGGTTAACCCTTGGTGTGTTTGTTGTAGGGATGTGCCCATGAGACGTTTTGGCCGATATCGATATCCGATATAATTAATTGCTGTTATGGCCGATATAACCGATATTACCGATGTCGATGTGATCTCATTCTGTATTGAAAAATTATAATAATTTTGTCCATTCTCAAACATCCATGTAACATAACAGCGTGTCTGCACTGCAGGCTTATAGGCAAGGCAGATTGAATTTAAATACCTTTTATATTTAATATTGTGAGCTTGTAGATCTGTTCAAGCTGTTACTTTGGGTTTGTTTATCTGTAAAGACAGACCGAGGTCTGATTGATTAATCGAACCGATGCTGATTAATCTAAATACAACTAATATCGGCCGATACCGATGTGTTTTCCCATTAATCTCCCATCACTAGTTTGTTGTGGTCAGGAACTGAGAACATTAACCCTTAATGTGTTTGTTGTGGTCAGGAACTGAGAACATTAACCCTTAATGTGTTTGTTGTGGTCAGGAACTGAGAACATTAACCCTTAATGTGTTTGTTGTGGTCAGGAACTGAGAACATTAACCCTTAATGTGTTTGTTGTGGTCAGAAACTGGAGGCCCAGGAGCGAGAGGAGGTGAGCGCCGGGCGCGTGGCCAAGCTAGTGAAGGGCAAGGTGGGCAAGCCCAAGGTCAAAAAGATGCACCTGGAGGAGACCCTGCCCTCGCCCTACGGCCGCAGGGTGGAGCCCCCCACCCAGCCCATGAAGACCGACGCCGCCAAGAAGACCCAGAGGAAGAAGAAGGTAAGATACCCCAAACCCTAATCCTAATCCTAGCCTGGCCCAGCCAGTCTGCCCCTGGTCTAGAGGGGCAGGTAGCCCCAGGTAGCCCCACAGTCAGAACTGCAGCCTCACTCCCAATCTTCCGCCGTAGTCTGAAAACCCACCTCTTCAGACTCCACCATGGCCCGTAGCACTTGCCCTAGCCTAGCCCCTTAGATAGCACATTATGTAGACTCAGATAGTATTTTAAACAGACTTATAGCTTGTTACGTAGACAGCTCTAGAATTGCACTTTATGTAGTCATAGCACTTTATAGTACACATGTATAATATATTATATAGTATAGTATGTATAGTTTAGATAGATACTCCACAGTTACGTTCTTAGTTTACGCATGATTCATGATAACTACTTTTTATATATGTGATGTGTGCCATGCTTTTGTTATTGCTTAATGTAAATCGCTCTGGATTAAGAGCGTCTGCTAAATGCCTAAATTGTAAATTGTAGATGACTATTTCTATGTATGTGATGTATCACCACACCATGTGTTGTTCTATTGTTCTGTTTCTATGTATGTGATGTATCACCATGTGTTGTTCTATTGTTCTATCTCTATGTATGTGATGCATCACCATGTGTTGTTCTATTGTTCTATCTCTATGTATGTGATGCATCACCATGTGTTGTTCTATTGTTCTATCTCTATGTATGTGATGCATCACCATGTGTTGTTCTATTGTTCTATCTCTATGTATGTGATGCATCACCATGTGTTGTTCTATTGTTCTATCTCTATGTATGTGATGTATCACCATGTGTTGTTCTATTGTTCTATCTCTATGTATGTGATGTATCACCATGTGTTGTTCTGCTTACTGGATTAAGAGCGTCTGATAAATGCCTACATTGTAAATTGTATGGTGTTGTGTTGTTTCCTCAGAGCGATGAGGTCTCCCTGAAGATGGAGTTTGACGAGGAGAGTCTGGGAGCAGAGGGAGCCACGGTGGGAGCAGAGGGAGCCACGCTGGGAGCAGAGGGAGCCACGCTGGGAGCAGAGGGAGCCACGCTGGGAGAGAACTCCAGCGAGGGAGCCGGAGGCGCTGCAAAGAAGACCAAAGCTCCACGAGTCAAGAGGGAGAAGAAAGAGCCAGGTCAGCATGAGAAAGACCCTGGGAGGTTCCCCGGGGACCCCCAGGGGTCCTTGAGGGGGGGGGACCCCCAGGGGTCCCTCCCCCCAGGGGTCCTTGAGGGGGGGACCCCAGACCAAGGTTCTTCTATCATGATGAGACGAGTTATATTTATGATGACAGATTGAGTAGGACGATATGGAACGACCTCTTAGTTGTTAATGTTTATTAACCCATTTAGGCCTGGGAACGAAACCCATGTTTCTACGTATATCAGTGGTTCTCACAGGGTTAAACCTCATGTTTCTATATCAGTGGTTCTCACAGGGTTAAAACCTCATGTTTCTATATCAGTGGTTCTCACAGGGTTAAACCTCATGTTTCTATATCAGTGGTTCTCACAGGGTTAAAACCTCATGTTTCTATATCAGTGGTTCTCACAGGGTTAAACCTCATGTTTCTATATCAGTGGTTCTCACAGGGTTAAACCTCATGTTTCTATATCAGTGGTTCTCACAGGGTTAAACCTCATGTTTCTATATCAGTGGTTCTCACAGGGTTAAACCTCATGTTTCTATATCAGTGGTTCTCACAGGGTTAAACCTCATGTTTCTATATCAGTGGTTCTCACAGGGTTAAACCTCATGTTTCTATATCAGTGGTTCTCACAGGGTTAAACCTCATGTTTCTATATCAGTGGTTCTCACAGGGTTAAACCTCATGTTTCTATATCAGTGGTTCTCACAGGGTTAAAACCTCATGTTTCTATATCAGTGGTTCTCACAGGGTTAAACCTCATGTTTCTATATCAGTGGTTATCACAGGGTTAAACCCTCATGTTTCTATATCAGTGGTTCTCACAGGGTTAAACCCCATGTTTCTATATCAGTGGTTCTCACAGGGTTAAACCTCATGTTTCTATATCAGTGGTTCTCACAGGGTTAAACCTCATGTTTCTATATCAGTGGTTCTCACAGGGTTAAAACCCATGTTTCTATATCAGTGGTTCTCACAGGGTTAAACCTCATGTTTCTATATCAGTGGTTCTCACAGGGTTAAAACCCATGTTTCTATATCAGTGGTTCTCACAGGGTTAAAACCCATGTTTCTATATCAGTGGTTCTCACAGGGTTAAACCTCATGTTTCTATATCAGTGGTTCTCACAGGGTTAAACCCTCATGTTTCTATATCAGTGGTTCTCACAGGGTTAAAACCCATGTTTCTATATCAGTGGTTCTCACAGGGTTAAAACCCATGTTTCTATATCAGTGGTTCTCACAGGGTTAAACCCCATGTTTCTATATCAGTGGTTCTCATAGGGTTAAACCCCATGTTTCTATATCAGTGGTTCTCACAGGGTTAAAACCCATGTTTCTATATCAGTGGTTCTCACAGGGTTAAACCCCATGTTTCTATATCAGTGGTTCTCACAGGGTTAAACCCCATGTTTCTATATCAGTGGTTCTCACAGGGTTAAACCCCATGTTTCTATATCAATGGTTCTCACAGGGTTAAACCCCATGTTTCTATATCAGTGGTTCTCACAGGGTTAAACCCCATGTTTCTATATCAGTGGTTCTCATAGGGTTAAACCCCATGTTTCTATATCAGTGGTTCTCATAGGGTTAAACCCTCATGTTTCTATATCAGTGGTTCTCACAGGGTTAAACCCCATGTTTCTATATCAGTGGTTCTCACAGGGTTAAACCCTCATGTTTCTATATCAGTGGTTCTCACAGGGTTTAAACCTCATGTTTCTATATCAGTGGTTCTCACAGGGTTAAACCCCATGTTTCTATATCAGTGGTTCTCACAGGGTTAAACCCCATGTTTCTATATCAGTGGTTCTCAAACATTTTCATGTCAAGGAACCCCAAAAATATCTTTATTTGGCCGCCGACCCCCATCTGAAAATGTGTTGTTCCAGAGACCTCCAGAAGCAAAGATTTGAGTTAAAAACATTCGCTCTGAAAGAATATATATTCAAAGATTTGCACTACATTTTCACGATTTTTCAAAAATAGCAGAGCTACAAGCTCGTAGCGCGGCACTTAGTGCCGTGCTATGAGCTTGTAGATCTGCTATTTTTCAATAGCTAAAGCATAACATAATGCTTAAAATGTTCTGGGAGTAGGAGCCCCCAGGGTGAGGTTAGGAGCCCCCAGGGTGAGGTTCGGAGCCCGCAGGGTGAGGTTCGGAGCCCGCAGGGTGAGGTTCGGAGCCCGCAGGGTGAGGTTCGGAGCCCGCAGGGTGAGGTTAGGAGCCCCCAGGGTGAGGTTAGGAGCCCCCAGGGTGAGGTTAGGAGCCCCCAGGGTGAGGTTAGGAGCCCCCAGGGTGAGGTTCGGAGCCCGCAGGGTGAGGTTCGGAGCCCGCAGGGTGAGGTTCGGAGCCCGCAGGGTGAGGTTAGGAGCCCCCAGGGTGAGGTTAGGAGCCCCCAGGGTGAGGTTCGGAGCCCCCAGGGTGAGGTTAGGAGCCCCCAGGGTGAGGTTCGGAGCCCGCAGGGTGAGGTTAGGAGCCCCCAGGGTGAGGTTCGGAGCCCGCAGGGTGAGGTTAGGAGCCCCCAGGGTGAGGTTAGGAGCCCCCAGGGTGAGGTTCGGAGCCCGCAGGGTGAGGTTAGGAGCCCCCAGGGTGAGGGTAGGAGCCCCCAGGGTGAGGTTCGGAGCCCGCAGGGTGAGGTTAGGAGCCCCCAGGGTGAGGTTAGGAGCCCCCAGGGTGAGGTTAGGAGCCCCCAGGGTGATGTTTAATATTTTCCTCTTGGTGTTAGGAGCCCCCAGGGTGAGGTTATAATGGTAATGTTCTGGGTTTAGGAGCCCCCAGGGTGAGGAGACCCCCGGGGTCCAAGGGGACCCCCAAGAAGGTGAAGAAGCGTAACCCGTGGTCTGACGACGAGTCCAAGTCGGAGCCCAGCGACCTGGAGGACCTGGAGACGCTGGTGGTCATCCCCAGGGAGAGCAAACCCCAGAGGGCTTCAGGTGAGACCCCCACCCTGTCCCCTAGACCCCCACCCTGTCCCCTAGACCCCCACCCTGTCCCCTAGACCCCCTAGACCCCCACCCTGTCCCCTAGACCCCCACCCTGTCCCCTAGACCCCCTAGACCCCCACCCTGTCCCCTAGACCCCCTAAACCCCCACCCTGTCCCCTAGACCCCCTAGACCCCCACCCTGTCCCCTAGACCCCCACCCTGTCCCCTAGACCCCCACCCTGTCCCCTAGACCCCCTAGACCCCCACCCTGTCCCCTAGACCCCCACCCTGTCCCCCAGACCCCCTAGACCCCCACCCTGTCCCCTAGACCCCCTAAACCCCCACCCTGTCCCCTAGACCCCCACCCTGTCCCCTAGACCCCCTAAACCCCCACCCTGTCCCCTAGACCCCCACCCTGTCCCCTAGACCCCCACCCTGTCCCCTAGACCCCCTAGACCCCCACCCTGTCCCCTAGACCCCCACCCTGTCCCCTAGACCCCCTAGACCCCCACCCTGTCCCCTAGACCCCCACCCTGTCTCCTAGACCCCCACCCTGTCCCCTAGACCCCCACCCTGTCCCCAGAGGACATTAGGGAACATAGGTAAAAACTACTCCAGCTCAGCCCGGAGAACTTTGTCCAAGATGCAGACAGACATACAGACAGACAGACAGACAGACAGACAGACTGCTACTAATGTCTCTACATGGTGAATGACCTGGTTGTTGTGTCCAAGTTGCAGACAGACAGACTGCTACTAATGTCTCTACATGGTGAATGACCTGGTTGTTGTGTCCAAGATGCAGACAGACAGACTGGTACTAATGTCTCTACATGGTGAATGACCTGGTTGTTGTGTCCAAGATGCAGACAGACAGACTGCTACTAATGTCTCTACATGGTGAATGACCTGGTTGTTGTGTCCAAGATGCAGACAGACAGACTGCTACTAATGTCTCTACATGGTGAATGACCTGGTTGTTGTGTCCAAGATGCAGACAGACAGACTGCTACTAATGTCTCTACATGGTGAATGACCTGGTTGTTGTGTCCAAGATGCAGACAGACAGACTGCTACTAATGTCTCTACATGGTGAATGACCTGGTTGTTGTGTCCAAGATGCAGACAGACAGACTGCTACTAATGTCTCTACATGGTGAATGACCTGGTTGTTGTGTCCAAGATGCAGACAGACAGACTGCTACTAATGTCTCTACATGGTGAATGACCTGGTTGTTGTGTCCAAGATGCAGACAGACAGACTGCTACTAATGTCTCTACATGGTGAATGACCTGGTTGTTGTGTCCAAGATGCAGACAGACAGACTGCTACTAATGTCTCTACATGGTGAATGACCTGGTTGTTGTGTCCAAGATGCAGACAGACAGACTGCTACTAATGTCTCTACATGGTGAATGACCTGGTTGTTGTGTCCAAGATGCAGACAGACAGACTGCTACTAATGTCTCTACATGGTGAATTGTATGCCAACGTCTGTGTCTTTCCGTGTCTCTCCGTGTCTCTCCAGCCGGTAAGGCCAAATACACGTTTGACTTCTCTGAGGAGGAAGGCAACGATGAGGAGGACGAGGAGGAGAACGGTGACGAAGAGGACGTGGCTCTGTCGTCCACAGCGAGGTCGAAGTACCAAGACCAGAGCAACGAGCGACAAGAGGAGGAGGAGGAGGAGGAGGAGGAGGAAGAGGACGCCTTCATCTCTGCTCCCAAACACAGCACTACGTAAGACCTGGCAACATGCTAACATGTAGCGTTTATACCAAACACAGCAGTATGTAAGACCTGGCAACATGCTAACATGTAGCGTTTATACCAAACACAGCACTACGTAAGACCTGGCAACATGCTAACATGTAGCGTTTATACCAAACACAGCACTACGTAAGACCTGGCAACATGCTAACATGTAGCGTTTATACCAAACACAGCACTACGTAAGACCTGGCAACATGCTAACATGAAGCGTTTATACCAAACACAGCACTACGTAAGACCTGGCAACATGCTAACATGTAGCGTTTATACCAAACACAGCACTACGTAAGACCTGGCAACATGCTAACATGTAGCGTTTATACCAAACAGCACTACGTAAGACCTGGCAACATGCTAACATGTAGCGTTTATACCAAACACAGCACTACGTAAGACCTGGCAACATGCTAACATGTAGCGTTTATACCAAACACCACTACATAAGACCTGGCAACATGCTAACATGTAGCGTTTATACCAAACACAGCACTACGTAAGACCTGGCAACATGCTAACATGTAGCGTTTATACCAAACAGCACTACGTAAGACCTGGCAACATGCTAACATGTAGCGTTTATACCAAACACAGCACTACGTAAGACCTGGCAACATGCTAACATGTAGCGTTTATACCAAACACAGCACTACGTAAGACCTGGCAACATGCTAACATGTAGCGTTTATACCAAACACAGCACTACGTAAGACCTGGCAACATGCTAACATGTAGCGTTTATACCAAACACCACTACATAAGACCTGGCAACATGCTAACATGTAGCGTTTATACCAAACACAGCACTACGTAAGACCTGGCAACATGCTAACATGTAGCGTTTATACCAAACACAGCACTACGTAAGACCTGGCAACATGCTAACATGTAGCGTTTATACCAAACGCAGCACTACGTAAGACCTGGCAACATGCTAACATGTAGCGTTTATACCAAACACAGCACTACGTAAGACCTGGCAACATGCTAACATGTAGCGTTTATACCAAACAGCACTACGTAAGACCTGGCAACATGCTAACATGTAGCGTTTATACCAAACACAGCACTACGTAAGACCTGGCAACATGCTAACATGTAGCGTTTATACCAAACAGCACTACGTAAGACCTGGCAACATGCTAACATGTAGCGTTTATACCAAACACAGCACTACGTAAGACCTGGCAACATGCTAACATGTAGCGTTTATACCAAACACAGCACTACGTAAGTCCTGGCAACATGCTAACATGTAGCGTTTATACCAAACACAGCACTACGTAAGACCTGGCAACATACTAACATGTAGCGTTTATACCAAACAGCACTACGTAAGACCTGGCAACATGCTAACATGTAGCGTTTATACCAAACACAGCACTACGTAAGACCTGGCAACATGCTAACATGTAGCGTTTATACCAAACACAGCACTACGTAAGACCTGGCAACATACTAACATGTAGCGTTTATACCAAACACAGCACTACGTAAGACCTGGCAACATGCTAACATGTAGCGTTTATACCAAACACAGCACTACGTAAGACCTGGCAACATGCTAACATGTAGCGTTTATACCAAACAGCACTACGTAAGACCTGGCAACATGCTAACATGTAGCGTTTATACCAAACACAGCACTACGTAAGACCTGGCAACATGCTAACATGTAGCGTTTATACCAAACACAGCACTACGTAAGACCTGGCAACATGCTAACATGTAGCGTTTATACCAAACGCAGCACTACGTAAGACCTGGCAACATGCTAACATGTAGCGTTTATACCAAACACCACTACATAAGACCTGGCAACATGCTAACATGTAGCGTTTATACCAAACACAGCACTACGTAAGACCTGGCAACATGCTAACATGTAGCGTTTATACCAAACACAGCACTACGTAAGACCTGGCAACATGCTAACATGTAGCGTTTATACCAAACACAGCACTACGTAAGACCTGGCAACATGCTAACATGTAGCGTTTATACCAAACACAGCACTACGTAAGACCTGGCAACATGCTAACATGTAGCGTTTATACCAAACACCACTACATAAGACCTGACAACATGCTAACATGTAGCGTTTATACCAAACACAGCACTACGTAAGACCTGGCAACATGCTAACATGTAGCGTTTATACCAAACAGCACTACGTAAGACCTGGCAACATGCTAACATGTAGCGTTTATACCAAACAGCACTACGTAAGACCTGGCAACATGCTAACATGTAGCGTTTATACCAAACACAGCACTACGTAAGACCTGGCAACATGCTAACATGTAGCGTTTATACCAAACACAGCACTACGTAAGACCTGGCAACATGCTAACATGTAGCGTTTATACCAAACACAGCACTACGTAAGACCTGGCAACATGCTAACATGTAGCGTTTATACCAAACACCACTACATAAGACCTGGCAACATGCTAACATGTAGCGTTTATACCAAACACCACTACATAAGACCTGGCAACATGCTAACATGTAGCGTTTATACCAAACACCACTACATAAGACCTGGCAACATGCTAACATGTAGCGTTTATACCAAACACCACTACGTAAGACCTGGCAACATGCTAACATGTAGCGTTTATACCATGCCATGACTTTTGGCCAAACGAGGCATGAGTTATGCCTGTTCAAAGGTTTCATTTTCAAACAATTGCCATAGCGCCCCCCTTTGGCCAATTGAAGTAAGACTGTTTTCAGTGCTATTTGGCATGACCCTCTATCATACTGTAAAGTTTCATAAGCATATGACGCTGCATGTATGTATTAGGGGCAGAAGAAAATGTTCATGAAACAGCAAATTTCATTGGCTCATAAAAGTTTGCGTGTAGATGTTATTGTGCATTTTAATCAAAGATCCTGGGAGGAGATAGATTTTAAATTATTATCATATAGTTCAAAATGGCGGGTGATGTAGAGGTCAGAGGTCAAAAATAAGAGCACACTGCTCGTTCGGTGTGAGGAGACGCATATGTGTATCGAAGTTTCATTGCCAACGGTCAAACGGTTCATGATCTATGCGTGTTCAAAGTTTGCATTTTTAAGTGCTATAGCGCCACCCTTTGGCCAATCGTCATGGGCTTCGCACAGTCACCGTTTGGCATGGCCCTCTAACATGTTGGAGAAAACCGACTGCACGGTTCAGCCAGAACTGCTATTTTTGGTGGAAGAAGAAGAAAAAAACTAACAATAACAATAAAAGAACAAGTCCTTTCAGGACTGCTTGGTCCTTTAATAATAATAATGTCTCCAGGTCTACGTTACCATGATAATAATAATAACAATAATACTATAATAATATAATAATATCTCTCCAGGTCTACGGCACCATGATAATAATAATAACAATAATACTATAATGATATAATAATATCTCTCCAGGTCTACGGTACCATGATAATAATAATAACAATCATACTATAATAATATAATAATATCTCTCCAGGTCTACGGTACCATGATAATAATAATAACAATCATACTATAATAATATAATAATATCTCTCCAGGTCTACGGCACCATGATAATAATAATAACAATAATACCTCTCCAGGTCTACGGTACCATGATAATAATAATAACAATAATACTATAATAATATAATAATATCTCTCCAGGTCTACGGCACCATGATAATAATAATAACAATAATACTATAATAATATAATAATATCTCTCCAGGTCTACGGCACCATGATAATAATAATAACAATAATACTATAATAATATAATATCTCTCCAGGTCTACGGCACCATGATAATAATAATAACAATAATACTATAATAATATAATATCTCTCCAGGTCTACGGCACCATGATAATAATAATAATAACTAGAACTGCACTCTGTCGAGTGCCTACTTGCTTGTTGCACACTAGTAGGCCATAAATGGCCTACTATTGTGCAAGCAGAGCGCGCAAGTACTGTCGACCGCTACAAACTGTCAAATCTCAGCTTCTCTTTGAAAGAACGATTGAAATATTGAATTATTAGGTTTAGCTATTTGCTACGTACCTAGTTTTCGGAGGTAAAAAAGTAGTATTTTTAAGTATGGTAAGAGACGGCACGGCTTTCGATGGTGACGTATATGTCGATCAGTGTCGGGTGGATTAAAGGAAATGCCTCTATGTATATGTATGTAATTTGTAAGTTGATTAGCGGTATACTGTGGTTACTTTGCATATGCCCCGTTTGATGCGTATGCCCCGTTTGATGCGTATGTATCATAGCAGCATATGACGTCAGGGTATAACTGGAGCTCTCAATGATGACATAATAAAGATGTGGATTAAAGGACCCAATGCCAGGGTGTAATTGGTTTTCGATGGTGACGTAATGACGATATGTTTTAGTGTCGGGAGGATTAAAGGTAATGCCCCCTATGTATACATGTATGTAGTCTGGCACCACTGCCGTATCAGGCACAAGTAGTCATTTTCGTCTGTCACACTCTGTGCTGAGTGAGGGTAGAATGTGCCACAGGCACTTGAATTAGTCCTCAAAAAAAGGTCAAAATTTCCCAAGGTACTCAAAAATACTCCAAAAAATACTCAAAAAGATACTGAAAAAGTTACTAAAGTATCAAAGTACTCAAACAGTCCAAAGTAATCAAACATTTTCCACTGGAATACTCAAAATATTGACAATGTCAAGGCGTCATTTGATGCAATCAATTTTATTCACCTTAATTGTGTCCAGAGCAAAAAAAGGAGGTGGTTTCCCGTCAAACAAATATTATGCTGTGCAACAAATAAACTGGCCAGGTTGGCTACACAGGTCCTCTCTCCTCCAGGTTCAGCCCTGCAATGACTCCTGGGCAGTGGCAGGTTTCCTGCTTATATAGGCCAGGCCCCTCCCACTAGACCAAACCAACTCTGCTTACAATCCAGTTTAGACTATATGTCCAAAGACAATATACAATATACAATTTATAAATCCCATAATGGTATAAATACCTTGCATTCCCTTAACCATTTGACTCAAGCGAGTGTTCACATAATACTCTTAATAATACACAAAACCCACAGATGATATGGTCCAATCCTGGACCAATCACGATCTCCCACTTAGTGTCAGGCCCCATATAAGGCCGCCTGAGCCACAGGAACAATGTTAATAGGTTTAGTGTGTGCACCCACCAAACTAACGAACAAAACTACCTGGCTATTGTGTCATGGTGTATTGTAGTGGAGTGTATGTGCTGCTAGTGGCAGGGTGAACTGCCACAACGTCATTTGCTGGGACGGTGCATACGCATCGAACATCGTCCTGGGCGAAACTAGTACTTGCACGCTCTGCTTGCGCAAGTAATAATAATATCTCTCCAGGTCTACGGCACCATGATAATAATAATAATAATACTATAATATCTCTCCAGGTCTACGGCACCATGATAATAATAATAATAATACTATAATATCTCTCCAGGTCTACGGCACCATGATAATAATAATAATAATAATACTATAATAATATCTCTCCAGGTCTACGGCACCATGATAATAATAATAATAATAATACTATAATAATATCTCTCCAGGTCTACGGCACCATGATAATAATAATAATAATAATACTATAATAATATCTCTCCAGGTCTACGGCACCATGATAATAATAATAATAATAATAATACTATAATAATATCTCTCCAGGTCTACGGCACCATGATAATAATAATAATATCTCTCCAGGTCTACGGCACCATGATAATAATAATAATACTATAATAATATCTCTCCAGGTCTACGGCACCATGATAATAATAATAATATCTCTCCAGGTCTACGGCACCATGATAATAATAATAATACTATAATAATATCTCTCCAGGTCTACGGCACCATGATAATAATAATAATATCTCTCCAGGTCTACGGCACCATGATAATAATAATAATACTATAATAATATCTCTCCAGGTCTACGGCACCAGCAGCTAAGAAGAAAGAAACCAGCAGCATATTCTGTTCCAAGTCCTCTGACAAGAGCAACGACAGTGGTGAGGGTGTGACCTTTGACCTGGGACTGTGTGTGTGTGTGTGTGTGTGTGTGTGTGTGTGCGCGTGTGTGCGTGCGTGCGTGCGTGCGTGCGTGCGTGCGTGCGTGCGTGACTGTAAACATGATCCTACACATTCCGCAAACACTTTAATGAACAAATAACAGTATGTTACTCTTCTAGCCTCAAAACCTTTCCATGTTTAGGATCCCCATTAAATATTGGGTTATGCACGCACTATTCTATTCCCTCATAGACACACACATGCTCCCCATAAGAGCTGCTCTGCCTCTCACCGTGCGCACACACACACGGGCGCGCGCGCAGTCTCACACACACACACACACACACACACACACACCCTTCTCTTCTCTTCTATTTCCTCTCAGAGGTAAATATTAGATGAAGCGCCGTAGGAAGTTGTCAGTCAGCACTCGGTGCTGTTGATCTGTCTGTCTGTCTGTCTGTCTGTCTGTCTGTCTGTCTGTCTGTCTGTCTGTCTGTCTGTCTGTCTGTCTGTCTGCCTGCCTGCCTGAGTATCAGGTACCAGCATGTTGACACTACCTCTACATATTCTGCAAGTGAAAATATCTGAACCTGTGTGTGTGTGTGTGTGTGTGTGTGTGTGTGTGTGTGTGTGTGTGTGTGTGTGTGTGTGTGTGTGTGTGTGTGTGTGTGTGTGTGTGTGTGTGTGTGTGTGTGTGTGTGTGTGTGTGTGTGTGTGTGTGTGTGTGTGTGTGTGTGTGTGTGTGTGTGTGTGTGTGTGTGTGTGTGTGTGTGCTCTCCTCCAGATGGCTTCAAGCTGGACAGTGATGAAGACAACAGTCCAGCGTTCTCCTCCTATTCCAAACCTCCTGCCAAGAAAGGTATGGCCACTAGAGGGCGCTAATGTTCTCTATCCAACAGCTGCTGCTTCTCAACCTGATTTTTTGACCCCCCAACATAATCCTATTTGACCGTTTCTGACCGAGGCTAAGTGTCTAGATTTCTTTTCTTCGTTTTTGTCATGTCATGTGAAAGCAGGGAATCATAGCTTCAAATTGACATATTGGTTGTTCAGTTTGACCCACCAGTTTTGGAGATATGGCTTATCATCATCATCATCATCCTTCGAGTGCCCTCGAGATCTGCGACACAAGCTGCTTCCACTGGTCTCTGTTGCTCATCGCCACACCAAGTTCATTCACAGTCAGTCCTGTGTTTCTACTCAGAACATCTGGAAATGTGAGAGGTCTTGTTCCTCTTGATGGGCAGGGTAGTCTCCACAGAAGGTCTTGTTCCTCTTGATGGGCAGGGTAGTCTCCACAGAAGAATATCCCAAATGACTTGGTCTTTTGCTCTGTGGCAGTGTCCAGCAAAGCGGAGTCTTCTTTCTGCCACAACAACTGAGATGGGGGGGGAGTGCCTCCATAAATCTGAGCTTTAGTGGGATGGTCCTTCCATGAGAGGTTCTGGACACGCATGAGGAGTCTTGTGTATGTTCCGTCAAGACCATCCCGAAACTCCTTATTCATTGTCCATGTTTCGGCACCATAAAGCAGGATACTTTCCACACAGGCTTTGAACAGGTTGATCTTGGTAGCTCTTGAGATGTCTGACTGCCATATAAGATGTAGCTTATTACAAGCACTCCAGGCCTGTCCTTTCCTTGTCAGGAAGTCTTTTCTGCTACTGACTACGTATGATCCAAGATATTGCTTATCTTATGGCTTACAGAGTAATGTCTTGCAGAGAAACAGCGAGTTGAGAAAACAGGCTTGA
The DNA here is from genome assembly GCF_951216825.1 of Electrona antarctica. Classification (NCBI taxonomy): domain Eukaryota; kingdom Metazoa; phylum Chordata; class Actinopteri; order Myctophiformes; family Myctophidae; genus Electrona; species Electrona antarctica. The sequence goes on from NW_027637584.1 coordinate 137,996, forward strand.
AAAAAGGTTCACTTCTGTGGTCTCTAACATTACACCTAGCTACATGTTTAAGCATTTATTTCATATTTACATGTCTTCTGTGGTCTCTAACATTACACCTAGCTACATGTTTAAGCATTTATTTCATATTTACATGTCTTCTGTGGACTCTAATATTACACCTAGCTACATGTTTAAGCATTTATTTCATATTTACATGTCTTCTGTGGACTCTAATATTACACCTAGCTACATGTTTAAGCATTTATTTCATATTTACATGTCTTCTGTGGACTCTAATATTACACCTAGCTACATGTTTAAGCATTTATTTCATATTTACATGTCTTCTGTGGACTTTAACATTACACCTAGCTACATGCATTTATTTTATATTTACATGTTGATTTCAGCTCTGACATTTATTTCAGACATGCTCTAGTATGTGAAGAGTCTGTCTGTGCTATTAACTCATTTTGAGGAGAAAAAAAACCTGTTTTTGAACAGTTGAACAGTGTGTGTGTGTGTGTGTGTGTGTGTGTGTGTGTGTGTGTGTGTGTGTGTGTGTGTGTGTGTGCGCGCGCATCTTCCAGATGACAGTGATGAAGACAACAGTCCAGCGTTCTCCTCCTACTCCAAACCTCCTGCCAAGAAAGGTACGGCCACTAGAGGGTGCTCTGTTGCCACTGTAACACTTCAGTTGTCTGCCACTAGAGGGTGCTCTGATGCCACTGTAACACTTCAGTTGTCTGCCACTAGAGGGCGCTCTGATGCCACTGTAACACTTCAGTTGTCTGCCACTAGAGGGCGCTCTGATGCCACTGTAACACTTCAGTTGTCTGCCACTAGAGGGCGCTCTGATGCCACTGTAACACTTCAGTTGTCTGCCACTAGAGGGCGCTCTGATGCCACTGTAACACTTCAGTTGTCTACCACTAGAGGGCGCTCTGATGCCACTGTAACACTTCAGTTGTCTGCCACTAGAGGGCGCTCTGATGCCACTGTAACACTTCAGTTGTCTGCCACTAGAGGGTGCTCTGTTGCCACTGTAACACTTCAGTTGTCTGCCACTAGAGGGTGCTCTGATGCCACTGTAACACTTCAGTTGTCTGCCACTAGAGGGCGCTCTGATGCCACTGTAACACTTCAGTTGTCTACCACTAGAGGGCACTCTGATGCCACTGTAACACTTCAGTTGTCTGCCACTAGAGGGTGCTCTGGTGCCACTGTAACACTTCAGTTGTCTACCACTAGAGGGCGCTCTGATGCCACTGTAACACTTCAGTTGTCTGCCACTAGAGGGCGCTCTGATGCCACTGTAACACTTCAGTTGTCTGCCACTAGAGGGCGCTCTGATGCCACAAGAATGCCCCTGTTAGCGGCCACAAGAATGCCCCTGTCAGTGAGGGGTGCTGCCGCTTCCTACATGGCAATGCTTAGGTGTCGTCGGCACCAATCCCTGCATTTTGCCCTACGGCCTGATCAGAGTGTGAGCCATCCAGTCTACTGATTTTCACCCTTCCCACCCTCCTAAGCAGGGTGGTGAAGCAGGGCCTTCCTCAGTGTTCTTCTCAGGGCCTTAAATGGGCCTAACTGTCTTAGGCATGTCATTGGCTTGTGAAACAATCCAGCAGGCATATAGGTGGGCAGGCAGGCCAGCCCCAACAGGAACATGTACACATTCCACACAGGGCCTCGCTGCCACATGGGCTTCGAGGTGCCCTCCAATCTGAGATCTGTGGGACAGCCTCTTGATCGACGCTGTCAGCATTTATCAGGTTCTACCATATGTGGTATCAGTGTGGCGGCCAGCACCCTTCTCACTGTGTGTGTGCTTAGCTCCGCAGCATAAACGCGATGGGAACTATGCACAAAAACGAAGGCCATCCACTTTTTACTTGTAAAACTGTGATGCGACAATACGGATCGTTCTGGCTCTGAGAACAGGGCTTCAACAGTCAGCTGACCGAGTGTTCGGCAGGCTGACTTGAGTGGGAGCGCAGGCCCTGCAGACTGCAGTAACCTCGCTACAAAGAAAAGAAGAGCATTTCCTGAAGGGTGCCCTGAGACTCAGAGGGGCTTAGGTTAGGGACCCAATCAGGCCCATCTGGGGTTAGCCCTGGAGGCTCTACGACCTTTAGTCAGTGAGCCTGACATGCTCAAGACAGCAGCCTTGTCGGCGTCACATCTGCAAGGAGAAATGGGGGAGTTGCGAGCTCTATCAATCCATATTGAGCTCTGCAGGCCTATGCCGGATGATGGTATAGTCTTATGCCCCAAACCGGCCTTTCTCCCCAATGTTTTCAAAAGGGCACGTCTCAATCAGGTGGTTGAGCTCTGCCCTACCGTCGTCATACAGACAGTCGACGTACAGAGATGGAGTCGGTCCCCACTCTGCCCTATTGGAGCACTAGAGTCGGACGTCAGGGCCACACAAGGCCCACAGAATAACGGACCAACTCTTTGAGTGCTTCAAGTGAGAGTGCATGGATCACAGAGGTTATCCAGCACACAAACAGGCAGGAGTACCAGTGCCGCCTGGAGGACAGGCACACTCCACCTGGGGACGCTGCGGAAAGGTGCGTCTCTGACAGAGATCTGCACAGCGGCGACTTAGTCTACTCCGTCTACATTCACCCGGTTATACCGGCTGAACATGCAGCATTCGCTCCCTTCGGGAGGATGTCTGAAAAAAAATTACTACTACTATGACGGCTAACGGTCAGGATGACCGTGTTTTTTGTGCTATTTGATTGGCCATTCTCTCCCCCACTCGTCTAATGATCTTCACACCTCTCTCTGCACCCGTTGACGGCTTGCCATTGTCTTCTAAATGTTACATTCCAACTATAATTCAAGGCAGCAGTTTCAACTCGACAGGACAACTCAAGTTATTTTTTATGTTTTATTTCAGTTTACCAAACTATAATTATAGTGACGGTGTGAGCGCTATATTGAATACCCTTGCGCAGCAAACACTGTCCGACTTTGTATTGAGCCAATAAAATAGGCTACCACACGTTATTGTATAACAGCCAGAGCCAGGCACATTGCTCAGAGTCAGACGAAATACGACATTAGTTATATATTGTCATTTTTATATAGAGGGGGAAACATCGATGTAATTAATATATATTTGATTGATTGTGCCAAAAAAAGGAAAGAGCTGTGCGTGCGTGCGTGCAAATCAGAAAAGTTTAGGCTACAGACAAAGGAGTTGGGAGTTTGGGAGCGGCTAGCCTTCTATATAATGCTGCGCACATATTAGCCTATATATATTTTAAAAATACCCAGCATAATTTTTGGGAAGGCTAAGCCTGGCCTAGCCTTACATACCCGCCGCCTATGATCAATGTCATTTATATATATTTGATTTATTGTGCCAGCAGAAAGGTCCGTAGCAGCAGCACGGTTTATATATACACCATAGGATAGATCAAGTCATGTGACGCATCACCGCTACAAATAGTGCTACAGCGTTATCTAAAATGCACTTCCGCATACCTCACCGTCAGTTACTTGGATATTTTCTCCCTCTCCACGAGAGAGGGAGAGAGAGAGAGGGAGAGAGAAAAAAAGAGAGCCGTGATGCGTGGAAATCAGTTCCACTGGTCGCGTGCAGAAAAGTTTACAGACAAAGAAGGACGGACAGAACTGTTCTTCTGACTGACAAAACATTTAGAAGTTCGGGACGTCTATCGGGTTGGACTGATTTCAAACACTGTCATTTTTATTTGGCATCGCGCTGATTCGCGCATCGGCGAGCATTCTCGCTCCAAGGAAAGGAAATGTCGGTCGGGTCAAACAGACCATGCTATAAACTTTATTATTCCAGGATAATTGATTCATTTTTATCATCGCCACCTTACATAATTATGCTATAAAGATGGCGTGTATAGTCAACATGTATTTATATCTATTGAGCTATGCGTTTGGTTGAAACAATACGCCAGTCAGTCAACACACCATATTTCACCATATTTTATTTTTTCCGTTTCGAGAAATAAAGTCAGACATCGTTATTTCTGCAAACCGCATATAACAAATATAACATCTAAAACAACAAACTTACATTCGTAATGTAAGTTTGCCTACATGTGGAAGTAGTTGGAATGCAAATGACACATTAGCTTGAACAATGCCCGTCTCCAGCCGGGAGGGAGGTGTGAACAGCACTGCTTGCGGGGGAGAAAGGGTGAGGAGTCTAAGAGCGGTCCCACGGACCGAAAAAGAGCAGACATTTTAGTAGAATTATGTCTAAAATCATATTTCCAAAACGTTTCAGATGGGAAAAAAAACAGAGATGGTTTGAATCTAACATTTAGAAAAAGTCATGCAAGGGGAACTTTCTCAGGACTTCATGGGCAAAGAAAATCCACTTCAAAATTTCAAAATCGGTCAGCCTGACCGCTCCGACGCGCTAGTATTAAAGAGATATCCACGCCACGGTGAGGTGGGGGTCATTCCCCTTACATGTGAAATATGTTGGGTGGAGAGATAGTCTCTTCACTCAGAGAACAAAGGTT
>NW_027637584.1:147500-152500 GCF_951216825.1 Electrona antarctica
ATAATAACAGCCAGCAGGGTAAGGGTTAATGATAATAACAGCCAGCAGGGTAAGGGTTAATGATAATAACAGCCAGCAGGGTAAGGGTTAATGATAATAACAGCCAGCAGGGTAAGGGTTAATGATAATAACAGTCAGCAGGGTAAGGGTTAATGATAATAACAGTCAGCAGGGTAAGGGTTAATGATAATAACAGCCAGCAGGGTAAGGGTTAATGATAATAACAGCCAGCAGGGTAAGGGTTAATGATAATAACAGTCAGCAGGGTAAGGGTTAATGATAATAACAGTCAGCAGGGTAAGGGTTAATGATAATAACAACCAGCAGGGTAAGGGTTAATGATAATAACAGCCAGCAGGGTAAGGGTTAATGATAATAACAGCTAGCAGGGTAAGGGTTAATGATAATAACAACCAGCAGGGTAAGGGTTAATGATAATAACAGCCAGCAGGGTAAGGGTTAATGATAATAACAGCCAGCAGGGTAAGGGTTAATGATAATAACAGCCAGCAGGGTAAGGGTTAATGATAATAACAGCCTGCAGGGTAAGGGTTAATGATAATAACAGCCAGCAGGGTAAGGGTTAATGATAATAACAGCAGGGTAAGGGTTAATGATAATAACAGCTAGCAGGGTAAGGGTTAATGATAATAACAGCCAGCAGGGTAAGGGTTAATGATAATAACAGCTAGCAGGGTAAGGGTTAATGATAATAACAGCCAGCAGGGTAAGGGTTAATGATAATAACAGCCAGCAGGGTAAGGGTTAATGATAATAACAGCCAGCAGGGTAAGGGTTAATGATAATAACAGCCAGCAGGGTAAGGGTTAATGATAATAACAGCCAGCAGGGTAAGGGTTAATGATAATAACAGCCTGCAGGGTAAGGGTTAATGATGATAACAGCCAGCAGGGTAAGGGTTAATGATAATAACAGCCAGCAGGGTAAGGGTTAATGATAATAACAGCCTGCAGGGTAAGGGTTAATGATAATAACAGCCAGCAGGGTAAGGGTTAATGATAATAACAGCCAGCAGGGTAAGGGTTAATGATAATAACAGCCAGCAGGGTAAGGGTTAATGATAATAACAGCCAGCAGGGTAAGGGTTAATGATAATAACAGCCTGCAGGGTAAGGGTTAATGATGATAACAGCCAGCAGGGTAAGGGTTAATGATAATAACAGCCAGCAGGGTAAGGGTTAATGATAATAACAGCCTGCAGGGTAAGGGTTAATGATGATAACAGCCAGCAGGGTAAGGGTTAATGATGGTCTCCATGGTCCATTATCTGGAGGTTGGGGGTTCAGTGCCTTCAAAATGTCTTCTAAATCTAGTACAAACCAACGCATTGAACACACTGTACAAACAGAACACTGTGTACAAACAGAACACTGTGTACAAACAGAACACTGTACAAACAGATCACTGTGTACAAACAGAACACTGTACAAACAGAACACTGTGTACAAACAGAACACTGTACAAACAGAACACTGTGTACAAACAGAACACTGTACAAACAGAACACTGTGTACAAACAGAACACTGTGTACAAACAGAACACTGTACAAACAGAACACTGTACAAACAGAACACTGTACAAACAGAACACTGTGTACAAACAGAACACTGTGTACAAACAGAACACTGTACAAACAGAACACTGTACAAACAGAACACTGTGTACAAACAGAACACTGTGTACAAACAGAACACTGTACAAACAGAACACTGTACAAACAGAACACTGTACAAACAGAACACTGTACAAACAGAACACTGTGTACAAACAGAACACTGTACAAACAGAACACTGTACAAACAGAACACTGTGTACAAACAGAACACTGTGTACAAACAGAACACTGTACAAACAGAACACTGTACAAACAGAACACTGTACAAACAGAACACTGTGTACAAACAGAACACTGTACAAACAGAACACTGTGTACAAACAGAACACTGTGTACAAACAGAACACTGTACAAACAGAACACTGTACAAACAGAACACTGTGTACAAACAGAACACTGTACAAACAGAACACTGTACAAACAGAACACTGTACAAACAGAACACTGTACAAACAGAACACTGTGTACAAACAGAACACTGTGTACAAACAGAACACTGTGTACAAACAGAACACTGTGTACAAACAGAACACTGTGTACAAACAGAACACTGTACAAACAGAACACTGTGTACAAACAGAACACTGTGTACAAACAGAACACTGTACAAACAGAACACTGTACAAACAGAACACTGTGTACAAACAGAACACTGTGTACAAACAGAACACTGTACAAACAGAACACTGTACAAACAGAACACTGTACAAACAGAACACTGTGTACAAACAGAACACTGTACAAACAGATCACTGTGTACAAACAGAACACTGTGTACAAACAGAACACTGTACAAACAGAACACTGTACAAACAGAACACTGTACAAACAGAACACTGTGTACAAACAGAACACTGTACAAACAGAACACTGTACAAACAGAACACTGTACAAACAGAACACTGTACAAACAGAACACTGTACAAACAGAACACTGTGTACAAACAGAACACTGTACAAACAGAACACTGTACAAACAGAACACTGTACAAACAGAACACTGTGTACAAACAGAACACTGTACAAACAGAACACTGTACAAACAGAACACTGTACAAACAGAACACTGTACAAACAGAACACTGTGTACAAACAGAACACTGTACAAACAGAACACTGTGTACAAACAGAACACTGTGTACAAACAGAACACTGTACAAACAGAACACTGTACAAACAGAACACTGTACAAACAGAACACTGTGTACAAACAGAACACTGTACAAACAGAACACTGTACAAACAGAACACTGTACAAACAGAACACTGTGTACAAACAGAACACTGTGTACAAACAGAACACTGTGTACAAACAGAACACTGTGTACAAACAGAACACTGTGTACAAACAGAACACTGTACAAACAGATCACTGTGTACAAACAGAACACTGTGTACAAACAGAACACTGTACAAACAGAACACTGTACAAACAGAACACTGTACAAACAGAACACTGTGTACAAACAGAACACTGTACAAACAGAACACTGTGTACAAACAGAACACTGTGTACAAACAGAACACTGTGTACAAACAGAACACTGTGTACAAACAGAACACTGTGTACAAACAGAACACTGTGTACAAACAGAACACTGTGTACAAACAGAACACTGTGTACAAACAGAACACTGTACAAACAGAACACTGTGTACAAACAGAACACTGTGTACAAACAGAACACTGTACAAACAGAACACTGTACAAACAGAACACTGTGTACAAACAGAACACTGTGTACAAACAGAACACTGTGTACAAACAGAACACTGTACAAACAGAACACTGTACAAACAGAACACTGTGTACAAACAGAACACTGTGTACAAACATAACACTGTGTACAAACAGAACACTGTACAAACAGAACACTGTACAAACAGAACACTGTGTACAAACAGAACACTGTGTACAAACAGAACACTGTGTACAAACAGAACACTGTACAAACAGAACACTGTACAAACAGAACACTGTGTACAAACAGAACACTGTGTACAAACAGAACACTGTGTACAAACAGAACACTGTACAAACAGAACACTGTACAAACAGAACACTGTGTACAAACAGAACACTGTGTACAAACAGAACACTGTGTACAAACAGAACACTGTGTACAAACAGAACACTGTGTACAAACAGAACACTGTACAAACAGAACACTGTGTACAAACAGAACACTGTGTACAAACAGAACACTGTACAAACAGAACACTGTACAAACAGAACACTGTGTACAAACAGAACACTGTGTACAAACAGAACACTGTGTACAAACAGAACACTGTACAAACAGAACACTGTGTACAAACAGAACACTGTGTACAAACAGAACACTGTGTACAAACAGAAAACTGTGTACAAACAGAACACTGTACAAACAGAACACTGTGTACAAACAGAACACTGTGTACAAACAGAACACTGTGTACAAACAGAACACTGTACAAACAGAACACTTTGTACAAACAGAACACTGTGTACAAACAGAACACTGTACAAACAGAACACTGTGTACAAACAGAACACTGTGTACAAACAGAACACTGTACAAACAGAACACTGTGTACAAACAGAACACTGTGTACAAACAGAACACTGTGTACAAACAGAACACTGTGTACAAACAGAACACTGTGTACAAACAGAACACTGTGTACAAACAGAACACTGTGTACAAACAGAACACTGTGTACAAACAGAACACTGTACAAACAGAACACTGTGTACAAACAGAACACTGTGTACAAACAGAACACTGTGTACAAACAGAAAACTGTGTACAAACAGAACACTGTACAAACAGAACACTGTGTACAAACAGAACACTGTGTACAAACAGAACACTGTGTACAAACAGAACACTGTACAAACAGAACACTTTGTACAAACAGAACACTGTGTACAAACAGAACACTGTACAAACAGAACACTGTGTACAAACAGAACACTTTGTACAAACAGAACACTGTGTACAAACAGAACACTGTACAAACAGAACACTGTACAAACAGAACACTGTACAAACAGAACACTGTGTACAAACAGAACACTGTGTACAAACAGAACACTGTACAAACAGAACACTGTGTACAAACAGAACACTGTGTACAAACAGAACACTGTACAAACAGAACACTGTGTACAAACAGAACACTGTGTACAAACAGAACACTGTACAAACAGAACACTGTGTACAAACAGAACACTGTACAAACAGAACACAGAACACTGTGTACAAACAGAACACTGTGTACAAACAGAACACTGTGTACAAACAGAACACTGTGTACAAACAGAACACTGTACAAACAGAACACTGTACAAACAGAACACTGTGTACAAACAGAACACTGT
>NW_027637584.1:155000-162500 GCF_951216825.1 Electrona antarctica
TAGCCCAACTTTAGACGCTGTGCTTTCAGCACATTTTAATTATTGTTAAAAAAAAAAGAAAAAACAGACTAATGTACCTTTTTTTGGAAAACATGAACTTGAAAGTAAACGAGGAAATGTGAACCATCTGTTGCTCTGTGCTCCTTCCATTTGGTCTGAAACGTAGACTCCTCCTTCGGCTCTGGGCCATCTGTATCTCTAGACACAGAAAGGTAGACTCCTCCTTCGGCTCTGGGCCGTCTGTATCTCCACAGACACAGAAAGGTAGACTCCTCCTTCGGCTCTGGGCCGTCTGTATCTCTAGACACAGAAAGGTAGACTCCTCCTTCTGCTCTGGGCCATCTGTATCTCCACAGACACAGAAAGGTAGACTCCTCCTTCGGCTCTGGGCCGTCTGTATCTCCACAGACACAGAAAGGTAGACTCCTCCTTCGGCTCTGGGCCGTCTGTATCTCCACAGACACAGAAAGGTAGACTCCTCCTTCGGCTCTGGGCCGTCTGTATCTCTAGACACAGAAAGGTAGACTCCTCCTTCTGCTCTGGGCCATCTGTATCTCCACAGACACAGAAAGGTAGACTCCTCCTTCGGCTCTGGGCCGTCTGTATCTCCACAGACACAGAAAGGTAGACTCCTCCTTCGGCTCTGGGCCGTCTGTATCTCCACAGACACAGAAAGGTAGACTCCTCCTTCGGCTCTGGGGTGTCTGTATCTCCACAGACACAGAAAGGTAGACTCCTCCTTCGGCTCTGGGCCGTCTGTATCTCCACAGACACAGAAAGGTAGACTCCTCCTTCGGCTCTGGGCCGTCTGTATCTCTAGACACAGAAAGGTAGACGCCTCCTTCGGCTCTGGGGTGTCTGTATCTCCACAGACACAGAAAGGTAGACTCCTCCTTCGGCTCTGGGGTGTCTGTATCTCCACAGACACAGAAAGGTAGACTCCTCCTTCGGCTCTGGGGCGTCTGTATCTCTAGACACAGAAAGGTAGACTCCTCCTTCGGCTCTGGGCCGTCTGTATCTCTAGACACAGAAAGGTAGACGCCTCCTTCGGCTCTGGGGTGTCTGTATCTCCACAGACACAGAAAGGTAGACTCCTCCTTCGGCTCTGGGGTGTCTGTATCTCCACAGACACAGAAAGGTAGACTCCTCCTTCGGCTCTGGGGTGTCTGTATCTCCACAGACACAGAAAGGTAGACTCCTCCTTCGGCTCTGGGCCGTCTGTATCTCTAGACACAGAAAGGTAGACTCCTCCTTCGGCTCTGGGCCGTCTGTATCTCTAGACACAGAAAGGTAGACTCCTCCTCCGGCTCTGGGCCGTCTGTATCTACAGACACAGAAAGGTAGACTCCTCCTTCGGCTCTGGGCCGTCTGTATCTCTAGACACATAAAGGTAGACTCCTCCTTCGGCTCTGGGCCGTCTGTATCTCTAGACACAGAAAGGTAGACTCCTCCTCCGGCTCTGGGCCGTCTGTATCTACAGACACAGAAAGGTAGACTCCTCCTTCGGCTCTGGGCCGTCTGTATCTCTAGACCAAGGCTGGGCATCACCAAGGGACATCCCGTGGGTCCTCTGCACCAGCCAAGAGCTCCCATGTCCAGGCATGGAACAGGGGCCAGGTCCCTGTTCCATGCCTGGACATGGGAGCTCACACCACCACTCAGGCACAGGCACCCAACACAGGGACCAGGGGCTACACCCTGGGGACCTCTGCCCGGGGGAGGGCGCCCACACCCGCTCTAGACACATAAAGGTAGACTCCTCCTTCGGCTCTAGGCCGTCTGTATCTCTAGACACAGAAAGGTAGACTCCTCCTTCGGCTCTGGGCCGTCTGTATCTCCACAGACACAGAAAGGTAGACTCCTCCTTCGGCTCTGGGCCGTCTGTATCTCCACAGACACAGAAAGGTAGACTCCTCCTTCGGCTCTGGGCCGTCTGTATCTCCACAGACACAGAAAGGTAGACTCCTCCTTCGGCTCTGGGGTGTCTGTATCTCCACAGACACATAAAGATAGACTCCTCCTTCGGCTCTGGGGCGTCTGTATCTCTAGACACAGAAAGGTAGACTCCTCCTTCGGCTCTGGGGTGTCTGTATCTCTAGACACAGAAAGGTAGACGCCTCCTTCGGCTCTGGGGTGTCTGTATCTCTAGACACAGAAAGGTAGACTCCTCCTTCGGCTCTGGGGTGTCTGTATCTCTAGACACAGAAAGGTAGACTCCTCCTTCGGCTCTGGGCCGTCTGTATCTCCACAGACTAAAGGTAGACTCCTCCTTCGGCTCTGGGGTGTCTGTATCTCCACAGACACAGAAAGGTAGACTCCTCCTTCGGCTCTGGGCCGTCTGTATCTCCACAGACACAAAGGTAGACACCTCCTTCTGCTCTGGGCCGTCTGTATCTCCACAGACACATAAAGGTAGACTCCTCCTTCGGCTCTGGGCCGTCTGTATCTCCACAGACACAGAAAGGTAGACTCCTCCTTCGGCTCTGTGCCGTCTGTATCTCTAGACACAGAAAGGTAGACTCCTCCTTCGGCTCTGGGGTGTCTGTATCTCCACAGACACAGAAAAGTAGACTCCTCCTTTGGCTCTGGGGTGTCTGTATCTCCACAGACACAGAAAGGTAGACTCCTCCTTCAGCTCTGGGCCGTCCGTAGCAAATTTTAGATTTTTGAGTGGTGCAACCACTCCCTTACGGAGCTATGTGTGTGGGTGGCTGGCTGTGCTGTGCTGTGCTGTACTGTACTGTACAAGCTCTCCTCTGTCTGTGTGTTAGGCTGCACAACAGTGACACTTGGTGGTGACAATATGCTACTTCCGTGCTCGGACACAGGGACGCACACACACACACAGCTGTCTATAGGAGTGGTTGGACACAGACACACACACACACACACACACACACACAGCTGTCTATAGGGGATAGACAGAAGGGGATATTAAAGGTGTTCCCGTCCAGAAGGGATAATAAAGGTGTTCCCGTCCAGAAGGAGATAATAAAGGTGTTCCCGTCCAGAAGGAGATAATAAAGGTGTTCCCGTCCAGAAGGAGATAATAAAGGTGTTCCCGTCCAGAAGGAGATAATAAAGGTGTTCCCGTCCAGAAGGAGATAATAAAGGTGTTCCCGTCCAGAAGGAGATAATAAAGGTGTTCCCGTCCAGAAGGGATAATAAAGGTGTTCCCGTCCAGAAGGGATAATAAAGGTGTTCCCGTCCAGAAGGGATAATAAAGGTGTTCCCGTCCAGAAGGAGATAATAAAGGTGTTCCCGTCCAGAAGGGATAATAAAGGTGTTCCCGTCCAGAAGGGATAATAAAGGTGTTCCCGTCCAGAAGGGATAATAAAGGTGTTCCCGTCCAGAAGGAGATAATAAAGGTGTTCCCGTCCAGAAGGGATAATAAAGGTGTTCCCGTCCAGAAGGGGATAATAAAGGTGTTCCCGTCCAGAAGGAGATAATAAAGGTGTTCCCGTCCAGAAGGGGATAATAAAGGTGTTCCCGTCCAGAAGGAGATAATAAAGGTGTTCCCGTCCAGAAGGGGATAATAAAGGTGTTCCCGTCCAGAAGGGGATAATAAAGGTGTTCCCGTCCAGAAGGAGATAATAAAGGTGTTCCCGTCCAGAAGGAGATAATAAAGGTGTTCCCGTCCAGAAGGAGATAATAAAGGTGTTCCCGTCCAGAAGGAGATAATAAAGGTGTTCCCGTCCAGAAGGGGATAATAAAGGTGTTCCCGTCCAGAAGGGGATAATAAAGGTGTTCCCGTCCAGAAGGGGATAATAAAGGTGTTCCCGTCCAGAAGGGGATAATAAAGGTGTTCCCGTCCAGAAGGAGATAATAAAGGTGTTCCCGTCCAGAAGGGATAATAAAGGTGTTCCCGTCCAGAAGGGGATATTAAAGGTGTTCCCGTCCAGAAGGAGATAATAAAGGTGTTCCCGTCCAGAAGGGGATATTAAAGGTGTTCCCGTCCAGAAGGAGATAATAAAGGTGTTCCCGTCCAGAAGGGGATAATAAAGGTGTTCCCGTCCAGAAGGGGATAATAAAGGTGTTCCCGTCCAGAAGGGGATAATAAAGGTGTTCCCGTCCAGAAGGAGATAATAAAGGTGTTCCCGTCCAGAAGGGGATAATAAAGGTGTTCCCGTCCAGAAGGAGATAATAAAGGTGTTCCCGTCCAGAAGGAGATAATAAAGGTGTTCCCGTCCAGAAGGAGATAATAAAGGTGTTCCCGTCCAGAAGGGGATAATAAAGGTGTTCCCGTCCAGAAGGGGATAATAAAGGTGTTCCCGTCCAGAAGGGGATATTAAAGGTGTTCCCGTCCAGAAGGGGATAATAAAGGTGTTCCCGTCCAGAAGGGATAATAAAGGTGTTCCCGTCCAGAAGGGGATAATAAAGGTGTTCCCGTCCAGAAGGAGATAATAAAGGTGTTCCCGTCCAGAAGGAGATAATAAAGGTGTTCCCGTCCAGAAGGGGATAATAAAGGTGTTCCCGTCCAGAAGGGGAAGGTGTTCCCGTCCAGAAGGGGATATTAAAGGTGTTCCCGTCCAGAAGGGGATAATAAAGGTGTTCCCGTCCAGAAGGGGATATTAAAGGTGTTCCCGTCCAGAAGGGGATAATAAAGGTGTTCCCGTCCAGAAGGGGATATTAAAGGTGTTCCCGTCCAGAAGGGGATAATAAAGGTGTTCCCGTCCAGAAGGGATAATAAAGGTGTTCCCGTCCAGAAGGAGATAATAAAGGTGTTCCCGTCCAGAAGGAGATAATAAAGGTGTTCCCGTCCAGAAGGAGATAATAAAGGTGTTCCCGTCCAGAAGGAGATAATAAAGGTGTTCCCGTCCAGAAGGAGATAATAAAGGTGTTCCCGTCCAGAAGGGGATAATAAAGGTGTTCCCGTCCAGAAGGGGATATTAAAGGTGTTCCCGTCCAGAAGGGGATAATAAAGGTGTTCCCGTCCAGAAGGGATAATAAAGGTGTTCCCGTCCAGAAGGGATAATAAAGGTGTTCCCGTCCAGAAGGAGATAATAAAGGTGTTCCCGTCCAGAAGGAGATAATAAAGGTGTTCCCGTCCAGAAGGGATAATAAAGGTGTTCCCGTCCAGAAGGAGATAATAAAGGTGTTCCCGTCCAGAAGGGATAATAAAGGTGTTCCCGTCCAGAAGGAGATAATAAAGGTGTTCCCGTCCAGAAGGAGATAATAAAAGGTGTTCCCGTCCAGAAGGAGATAATAAAGGTGTTCCCGTCCAGAAGGAGATAATAAAGGTGTTCCCGTCCAGAAGGGGATAATAAAGGTGTTCCCGTCCAGAAGGAGATAATAAAGGTGTTCCCGTCCAGAAGGAGATAATAAAGGTGTTCCCGTCCAGAAGGGATAATAAAGGTGTTCCCGTCCAGAAGGAGATAATAAAGGTGTTCCCGTCCAGAAGGAGATAATAAAGGTGTTCCCGTCCAGAAGGAGATAATAAAGGTGTTCCCGTCCAGAAGGAGATAATAAAGGTGTTCCCGTCCAGAAGGAGATAATAAAGGTGTTCCCGTCCAGAAGGGGATAATAAAGGTGTTCCCGTCCAGAAGGAGATAATAAAGGTGTTCCCGTCCAGAAGGGATAATAAAGGTGTTCCCGTCCAGAAGGAGATAATAAAGGTGTTCCCGTCCAGAAGGAGATAATAAAGGTGTTCCCGTCCAGAAGGGATAATAAAGGTGTTCCCGTCCAGAAGGAGATAATAAAGGTGTTCCCGTCCAGAAGGAGATAATAAAGGTGTTCCCGTCCAGAAGGAGATAATAAAGGTGTTCCCGTCCAGAAGGAGATAATAAAGGTGTTCCCGTCCAGAAGGAGATAATAAAGGTGTTCCCGTCCAGAAGGAGATAATAAAGGTGTTCCCGTCCAGAAGGGGATAATAAAGGTGTTCCCGTCCAGAAGGGGATAATAAAGGTGTTCCCGTCCAGAAGGAGATAATAAAGGTGTTCCCGTCCAGAAGGAGATAATAAAAGGTGTTCCCGTCCAGAAGGAGATAATAAAAGGTGTTCCCGTCCAGAAGGAGATAATAAAGGTGTTCCCGTCCAGAAGGGGATAATAAAGGTGTTCCCGTCCAGAAGGGGATAATAAAGGTGTTCCCGTCCAGAAGGAGATAATAAAGGTGTTCCCGTCCAGAAGGAGATAATAAAGGTGTTCCCGTCCAGAAGGAGATAATAAAGGTGTTCCCGTCCAGAAGGAGATAATAAAAGGTGTTCCCGTCCAGAAGGAGATAATAAAGGTGTTCCCGTCCAGAAGGGGATAATAAAGGTGTTCCCGTCCAGAAGGGATAATAAAGGTGTTCCCGTCCAGAAGGGGAAGGTGTTCCCGTCCAGAAGGAGATAATAAAGGTGTTCCCGTCCAGAAGGGGATAATATAATATAATATCCACACTGTCCCAGAGAGAGAGACGGATGTCAGACAACTCACAGGAATGGAAGAAAATAAATAAACCTTCAACATTGCTGTGTCTGCAGGAAGGTGGGGGGTGTGTGTGTGTGTGTGTGTGCGCGCGCCAGGCTGCTGACTTCAACATTCTGAGAGCGAAGGGGGGAAAGATAGTATTCCATAAATATATGCTGCTGAGGCGAGAAGGGGAAAAAAAATAAAAACTATGATTTCATATTTTATATTTATTTATTACAGGAGAGAGAAATTCACTGCTGAAAAACACATGAAGAGACAGTGACGGAAGACAGGTTGGAAACGCATATAGGAGGCTGTGTGTGTGTGCGTGCGTGCACTTGTGTGCATGTGTGCGTGCGTGTGTGTGTGCTTGCGTGCTTGTGCGCGTGTGTGTGTGTGTGTGTGCGTGTGTGTGTGTGTGTGTGCGTGTGTGTGCGCGTGTGTGCGTGTGTGTGTGCGTGTGTGTGTGTGTCTGTGTGTGCGTGTGAGTGCGTGGTGATGACAGTGTGTGCGTGGTGATTACAGTGTGTGCGTGGTGATGACTGTGTGTGTGTGCGTGTGCGTGGTGATGACAGTGTTTCTTTTCAGATTGAAACTCGGCTACAGTTCAACAATTTACAATGTAGTCATTTTGCAGCAGACGCTCTTAATCCAGAGAGATTTGCATGAAGCAAGAACAAAAAGCATAGCCATACTTCACATACATAGAATAAGAACATAACAGTGGAATATCTATCTAATGAAACTATGAGTATACACTATAGAGTGCTATGTCTACATAAAACGCTATCTAAGTTACATAAATTGAGCCTTAATTTGCATACGCCTGTAAGGTCGTCGAGGCTAGGGGAGGGGCTACGGGCTAAAATGGAGTCTGAAGAGGTGGGTTTTCAGACTACGGTGGAAGATTGGGAGTGAGTCTGTAGTTCTGACTGCAATGGGAAGTTCATTCCATAGTTTAGATTGGGGGAGTGAGTCTGTAGTTCTGACTGCAATGGGAAGTTCATTCCATAGTTTAGATTGGGAGTGAGTCTGTAGTTCTGACTGCAATGGGAAGTTCATTCCATAGTTTAGATTGGGAGTGAGTCTGCAGTTCTGACTGTAATGGGA
>NW_027637584.1:167500-182500 GCF_951216825.1 Electrona antarctica
ACAGGGAAGGTTGCCATATATTAGATTAGTCGATGGGTGGACTAGTGAAGAAACACAGGGAAGGTTGCCATATATTAGATTAGTCGATGGGTGGACTAGTGAAGAAACACGGGGAAGGTTGCCGTATATTCCTCCTGAGACACTGCCGCCTCATTGGTGGGATGTGGACAGTTCAGAAACCTGCCTACCAGTGACATCATCGATGGGGGGGGGGGGGGGAATCCAAGCTAATGTTCTATTGTATTCCTGGAAGCCATTAATTGTTAATAAAGTTGAAAGAAGTGTCCACAGCCTCTGAGACACAAAGACAAAAAGTAAACAAAAAAACCATAGCGGTACAATTTTATCAATTATCATGAACATTAATTTATAGTGAAAACAAAAGATAATATGAAGACGTGTTGAAAATAGGTGAAATGGTCCTTTAAATTCTCCCATACATATAGGTCTATAGGCTGCAGGCTTTTTGTTTTTTTCATCTTCAGTGACGTGATATGTTTGTTTGATTGATTGATTTATTAACAGTTTGCAGAATTACAGTACATTTCAAACACAACTCAATACAAAGACTGTTAACTGCAGTGGACGACACCATAAAGCATTAGACTGGTTTAAAAGAGGGTCCACCTTGTTCAATTCATCAAAGGTGACGTCACACACAGGCTGATGACGCATTTGAATCTTCATTATGTAACACGTTTAATAAATCAGAATGATATGATCATTATTTTAACGTGGATGATGTTAACGTCACAGCAACATTTAGGCACAAATGTCACTGTTTTTGTAAATATAATATAATATAATATGCCGTTGCTGTCGAGGTTTTTGATTTATCTCCATAAATCAGTGCTATTGAACACACTTTACATCTGTGTGTTGTTTCATAAATCAGTGCTATTGAACACCCTTTACGTCTGTGTTGTTTCATAAATCAGTGCTATTGAACACCCTTTACGTCTGTGTGTTGTTTCATAAATCAGTGCTATTGAACACCCTTTACGTCTGTGTGTTGTTTCATAAATCAGTGCTATTGAACACCCTTTACGTCTGTGTGTTGTTTCATAAATCAGTGCTATTGAACACCCTTTACGTCTGTGTGTTGTTTCATAAATCAGTGCTATTGAACACCCTTTACGTCTGTGTGTTAATATTGAACCAATGGAAAGTAGTGGAAAGTGCTTTGTACAAAACCTCTTAACTCCATTGGACCCTCAAACTGTCTGCTCTAAAGCAACTAACTCCACCACCTCTCTCCCTCTCAAACTGTCTGCTCTAAAGCAGCTAACTCCACCACCTCTCTCCCTCTCAAACTGTCTGCTCTAAAGCAGCTAACTCCACCACCTCTCTCCCTCTCAAACTGTCTGCTCTAAAGCAGCTAACTCCACCACCTCTCTCCCTCTCATGGAAGTAATTTACAATATATAAAGTCACAACACCAACTTTGATGAGGCTGTATTGCTTTGTATTAAAAAAGATAAGGTTTTATTAATTTCTTGAAAAATGTATATTCTCTCCCGACAGCAGAGATTATGTCCAACATATTGATTATTAAACGAGTATTGTATTAAATATGGCTATTATGAACACCCCCCCCCCCCCACAGCACCCACCGCTGTGGAGCACGGAGCACCCTACCAAACCACCACCACCCTGCCTGCACCCAGCAGCACCCTACCAAACCACCACCACCCTGCCTGCACCCAGCAGCACCCTACCAAACCACCACCACCCTGCCTGCACCCAGCAGCACCCTACCAAACCACCACCACCCTGCTTGCACCCAGCAGCACCCTACCAAACCACCACCACCCTGCCTGCACCCAGCAGCACCCTACCAAACCACCACCACCCTGCCTGCACCCAGCAGCACCCTACCAAACCACCACCACCCTGCCTGCACCCAGCAGCACCCTACCAAACCACCACCACCCTGCCTGCACCCAGCAGCACCCTACCAAACCACCACCACCCTGCCTGCACCCAGCAGCACCCTACCAAACCACCACCACCCTGCCTGCACCCAGCAGCACCCTACCAAACCACCACCACCCTGCCTGCACCCAGCAGCACCCTACCAAACCACCACCACCCTGCCTGCACCCAGCAGCACCCTACCAAACCAGCAGCACCCTGCCTGCACCCAGCAGCACCCTACCAAACCACCACCACCCTGCCTGCACCCAGCAGCACCCTACCAAACCACCACCACCCTGCCTGCACCCAGCAGCACCCTACCAAACCAGCAGCACCCTGCCTGCACCCAGCAGCACCCTACCAAACCACCACCACCCTGCCTGCACCCAGCAGCACCCTACCAAACCACCACCACCCTGCCTGCACCCAGCAGCACCCTACCAAACCAGCAGCACCCTGCCTGCACCCAGCAGCACCCTACCAAACCACCACCACCCTGCCTGCACCCAGCAGCACCCTACCAAACCACCACCACCCTGCCTGCACCCAGCAGCACCCTACCAAACCACCACCACCCTGCCTGCACCCAGCAGCACCCTACCAAACCACCACCACCCTGCCTGCACCCAGCAGCACCCTACCAAACCACCACCACCCTGCCTGCACCCAGCAGCACCCTACCAAACCACCACCACCCTGCCTGCACCCAGCAGCACCCTACCAAACCACCACCACCCTGCCTGCACCCAGCAGCACCCTACCAAACCACCACCACCCTGCCTGCACCCAGCAGCACCCTACCAAACCACCACCACCCTGCCTGCACCCAGCAGCACCCTACCAAACCACCACCACCCTGCCTGCACCCAGCAGCACCCTACCAAACCACCACCACCCTGCCTGCACCCAGCAGCACCCTACCAAACCACCACCACCCTGCCTGCACCCAGCAGCACCCTACCAAACCACCACCACCCTGCCTGCACCCAGCAGCACCCTACCAAACCACCACCACCCTGCCTGCACCCAGCAGCACCCTACCAAACCACCACCACCCTGCCTGCACCCAGCAGCACCCTACCAAACCACCACCACCCTGCCTGCACCCAGCAGCACCCTACCAAACCACCACCACCCTGCCTGCACCCAGCAGCACCCTACCAATTTAGTACCAATGTACTAAATTACATGTATTTAGTACATGTTGTTGTTCTGCTAGCGGCCTGAGGGTGGCACCGCAGAGCAGAGGAGAGGAGAGGAGTGCAGGGTGGGTGTCAGACTGTCAGTAGGGTGCTACACACACTGCACAGCAGGCAGGGTGTCACAGAGCAGGGTGGGTGTCAGTAGGGTGCTTCACCCCCGAACCACCGGCGTCACAACACGGAGAGAGAGGAGGAGGCGACCCCAGAGCAGAGGGTGGGTGTCGGTGTCAGTAGGGTGCAGCAGGCAGGGTGCTGCTGGGTGGGTGTCAGTAGGGTGCTACACTACAGACAGGAGGCGACCCCCGACAACACGGAGACTCGACCCCCGCCGACCTGAGGCTGCTGTTAATCAGAGCAGATAGAGCACAGCTGCGGACCCCCCGCGGACCCCCCGCTGAGAGAGGAGACCCAGACCGAGCAGGAGGCTCCACGTGTCGGCGGGAGGAGGTCAGCTTACCCGCTGAGGAGCTGAGACAGGAGGAGGACCCCCCCGGACCCCCCACGGACCCCCCCGAACCCCCCGGTACGGACCCAAAGGACCGGAGAAGCCTCAAAACAACAAATACAAACAACAACAGACGCCGACATTGTGACTGTTCGCTGTTCGTGTGTTTTGTTTGTTGTGACACTTCTGTTAGTTTAGCTCTAAAAGGTGAAGGAGTTGAAGAGGTTCTGTTTGGATCTGAAAAGGTTCTGAAGGTCTCAGAGGTTATGTTTGGATATAATAAAAGGTCTCAGAGGTTCTGTTTGTAACCTTTTAGATTCTAAAAAGGTTCTGAAGGTTCTGTTTGGATCTAAACCATCCCGAGGTTCTGACAGAAGAAGAATCTCCAGTTTTCTCTGTTTGTAGTAAAACATGTCTTCATCTCTGCTTCTTCTTCATGGACATGAGGGTGAGTTTAATATGAAACATTCTTTATTCTACACTTGATGTGAATGTGGTGACAGGGTTAATATGAATGGAGCTGTAATGTTTCACACGACAGGCTAATATATGAATGGAGATGTTTGATATGATGACGTGTTGTTGATCTGCAGCTGATGAGAATCTGCATAATATTATATATGCAGGGAAATAGTTCGATACCAAAATGTAGTCTAGTCTATTATTAGTCTGAGCTGTGTGTGTGTGTGTGTGTGTGTGAGAGAGAGAGAGAGAGAGAGTGTGTGTGTGTGTGTGTGTGAGAGGTATGCAGTGTTGTGTGTTTCTGGGGAGTAGGAATGGAACCAGCAGCTTCTAGTTGGCACACACACACACACACACACACACACACACACACACACACACGCGCACGCATGGATGGATGGATATTGTCTGGTCGCTTATTGGTTGTGAAGCTGTTTAGCTTTGGCAGGGTGATGATGAAGGTGATGCAGGGTGATGATGAAGGTGATGCAGGGTGATGATGAAGGTGATGCAGGGTGATGATGAAGGTGATGCAGGGTGATGATGAAGGTGATGCAGGGTGATGATGAAGGTGATGCAGGGTGATGATGAAGGTGATGCAGGGTGATGATGAAGGTGATGCAGGGTGATGATGAAGATGATGCAGGGTGATGATGAAGGTGATGCAGGGTGATGATGAAGATGATGCAGGGTGATGATGAAGGTGATGCAGGGTGATGATGAAGGTGATGCAGGGTGATGATGAAGATGATGCAGGGTGATGATGAAGGTGATGCAGGGTGATGATGAAGGTGATGCAGGGTGATGATGAAGGTGATGCAGGGTGATGATGAAGGTGATGCAGGGTGATGATGAAGGTGATGCAGGGTGATGATGAAGGTGATGCAGGGTGATGATGAAGGTGATGCAGGGTGATGATGAAGGTGATGCAGGGTGATGATGAAGGTGATGATGAAGGTGATGCAGGGTGATGATGAAGGTGATGCAGGGTGATGATGAAGATGATGCAGGGTGATGATGAAGGGTGATGATGAAGGTGATGCAGGGTGATGATGAAGGTGATGCAGGGTGATGATGAAGATGATGCAGGGTGATGATGAAGGTGATGCAGGGTGATGATGAAGGTGATGCAGGGTGATGATGAAGGGTGATGATGAAGGTGATGCAGGGTGATGATGAAGGGTGATGATGAAGGTGATGCAGGGTGATGATGCAGGGTGATGATGAAGATGATGCAGGGTGATGATGAAGATGATGCAGGGTGATGATGAAGGTGATGCAGGGTGATGATGAAGGTGATGCAGGGTGATGATGAAGGTGATGCAGGGTGATGATGAAGGTGATGCAGGGTGATGATGAAGATGATGCAGGGTGATGATGAAGGTGATGCAGGGTGATGATGAAGGTGATGCAGGGTGATGATGAAGATGATGCAGGGTGATGATGAAGATGATGCAGGGTGATGATGAAGGTGATGCAGGGTGATGATGAAGGTGATGCAGGGTGATGATGAAGGTGATGCAGGGTGATGATGAAGGTGATGCAGGGTGATGATGAAGGTGATGCAGGGTGATGATGAAGGTGATGCAGGGTGATGATGAAGATGATGCAGGGTGATGATGAAGGTGATGCAGGGTGATGATGAAGGGTGATGATGAAGGTGATGCAGGGTGATGATGAAGGTGATGCAGGGTGATGATGAAGGTGATGCAGGGTGATGATGAAGATGATGCAGGGTGATGATGAAGGTGATGCAGGGTGATGATGAAGGGTGATGATGAAGGTGATGCAGGGTGATGATGAAGGTGATGCAGGGTGATGATGAAGGTGATGCAGGGTGATGATGAAGGTGATGCAGGGTGATGATGAAGGTGATGCAGGGTGATGATGAAGGTGATGCAGGGTGATGATGAAGGTGATGCAGGGTGATGATGAAGGTGATGCAGGGTGATGCAGGGTGATGATGAAGGTGATGCAGGGTGATGATGAAGGTGATGCAGGGTGATGATGAAGGTGATGCAGGGTGATGATGAAGGTGATGCAGGGTGATGCAGGGTGATGATGAAGGTGATGCAGGGTGATGATGAAGGTGATGCAGGGTGATGATGAAGGTGATGCAGGGTGATGATGAAGGTGATGCAGGGTGATGATGAAGGTGATGCAGGGTGATGATGAAGGTGATGCAGGGTGATGATGAAGGTGATGCAGGGTGATGCAGGGTGATGATGAAGGTGATGCAGGGTGATGATGAAGGTGATGCAGGGTGATGATGAAGGTGATGCAGGGTGATGATGAAGGTGATGCAGGGTGATGATGAAGGTGATGCAGGGTGATGATGAAGGTGATGCAGGGTGATGCAGGGTGATGATGAAGGTGATGCAGGGTGATGATGAAGGTGATGCAGGGTGATGATGAAGGTGATGCAGGGTGATGCAGGGTGATGATGAAGGTGATGCAGGGTGATGATGAAGGTGATGCAGGGTGATGATGAAGGTGATGCAGGGTGATGATGAAGGTGATGCAGGGTGATGCAGGGTGATGATGAAGGTGATGCAGGGTGATGATGAAGGTGATGCAGGGTGATGATGAAGGTGATGCAGGGTGATGCAGGGTGATGATGAAGGTGATGCAGGGTGATGATGAAGGTGATGCAGGGTGATGCAGGGTGATGATGAAGGTGATGCAGGGTGATGATGAAGGTGATGCAGGGTGATGATGAAGGTGATGCAGGGTGATGATGAAGGTGATGCAGGGTGATGATGAAGGTGATGCAGGGTGATGATGAAGGTGATGCAGGGTGATGATGAAGGTGATGCAGGGTGATGATGAAGGTGATGCAGGGTGATGATGAAGGTGATGCAGGGTGATGCAGGGTGATGATGAAGGTGATGCAGGGTGATGATGAAGATGATGCAGGGTGATGATGAAGGTGATGCAGGGTGATGCAGGGTGATGATGAAGGTGATGCAGGGTGATGATGAAGATGATGCAGGGTGATGATGAAGGTGATGCAGGGTGATGCAGGGTGATGATGAAGGTGATGCAGGGTGATGATGAAGATGATGCAGGGTGATGATGAAGGTGATGCAGGGTGATGATGAAGGTGATGCAGGGTGATGATGAAGGTGATGCAGGGTGATGCAGGGTGATGATGAAGGTGATGCAGGGTGATGATGAAGATGATGCAGGGTGATGATGAAGGTGATGCAGGGTGATGATGAAGGTGATGCAGGGTGATGATGAAGGTGATGCAGGGTGATGATGAAGATGATGCAGGGTGATGATGAAGGTGATGCAGGGTGATGATGAAGGTGATGCAGGGTGATGATGAAGATGATGCAGGGTGATGATGAAGGTGATGCAGGGTGATGCAGGGTGATGATGAAGGTGATGCAGGGTGATGATGAAGATGATGCAGGGTGATGATGAAGGTGATGCAGGGTGATGATGAAGGTGATGCAGGGTGATGATGAAGGTGATGCAGGGTGATGCAGGGTGATGATGAAGGTGATGCAGGGTGATGATGAAGATGATGCAGGGTGATGATGAAGGTGATGCAGGGTGATGATGAAGGTGATGCAGGGTGATGATGAAGATGATGCAGGGTGATGATGAAGGTGATGCAGGGTGATGATGAAGGTGATGCAGGGTGATGATGAAGATGATGCAGGGTGATGATGAAGGTGATGCAGGGTGATGATGAAGGTGATGCAGGGTGATGCAGGGTGATGATGAAGGTGATGCAGGGTGATGATGAAGGTGATGCAGGGTGATGATGAAGGTGATGCAGGGTGATGATGAAGGTGATGCAGGGTGATGATGAAGGTGATGCAGGGTGATGATGAAGGTGATGCAGGGTGATGATGAAGGTGATGCAGGGTGATGATGAAGATGATGCAGGGTGATGATGAAGATGATGCAGGGTGATGATGAAGATGATGCAGGGTGATGATGAAGATGATGCAGGGTGATGATGAAGGTGATGCAGGGTGATGATGAAGGTGATGCAGGGTGATGATGAAGGTGATGCAGGGTGATGATGAAGATGATGCAGGGTGATGATGAAGGTGATGCAGGGTGATGATGAAGATGATGCAGGGTGATGATGAAGGTGATGCAGGGTGATGATGAAGATGATGCAGGGTGATGATGAAGGTGATGCAGGGTGATGATGAAGGTGATGCAGGGTGATGATGAAGATGATGCAGGGTGATGATGAAGGTGATGCAGGGTGATGATGAAGATGATGCAGGGTGATGATGAAGGTGATGCAGGGTGATGATGAAGGTGATGCAGGGTGATGATGAAGATGATGCAGGGTGATGATGAAGGTGATGCAGGGTGATGATGAAGATGATGCAGGGTGATGATGAAGGTGATGCAGGGTGATGATGAAGGTGATGCAGGGTGATGATGAAGATGATGCAGGGTGATGATGAAGGTGATGCAGGGTGATGATGAAGATGATGCAGGGTGATGATGAAGGTGATGCAGGGTGATGATGAAGATGATGCAGGGTGATGATGAAGGTGATGCAGGGTGATGATGAAGATGATGCAGGGTGATGATGAAGGTGATGCAGGGTGATGATGAAGGTGATGCAGGGTGATGATGAAGATGATGCAGGGTGATGATGAAGGTGATGCAGGGTGATGATGAAGATGATGCAGGGTGATGATGAAGGTGATGCAGGGTGATGATGAAGATGATGCAGGGTGATGATGAAGGTGATGCAGGGTGATGATGAAGGTGATGCAGGGTGATGATGAAGGTGATGCAGGGTGATGATGAAGGTGATGCAGGGTGATGATGAAGGTGATGCAGGGTGATGATGAAGGTGATGCAGGGTGATGATGAAGGTGATGCAGGGTGATGCAGGGTGATGATGAAGGTGATGCAGGGTGATGATGAAGATGATGCAGGGTGATGATGAAGGTGATGCAGGGTGATGCAGGGTGATGATGAAGGTGATGCAGGGTGATGATGAAGATGATGCAGGGTGATGATGAAGGTGATGCAGGGTGATGCAGGGTGATGATGAAGGTGATGCAGGGTGATGATGAAGATGATGCAGGGTGATGATGAAGGTGATGCAGGGTGACGATGAAGGTGATGCAGGGTGATGATGAAGGTGATGCAGGGTGATGCAGGGTGATGATGAAGGTGATGCAGGGTGATGATGAAGATGATGCAGGGTGATGATGAAGGTGATGCAGGGTGATGATGAAGGTGATGCAGGGTGATGATGAAGATGATGCAGGGTGATGATGAAGGTGATGCAGGGTGATGATGAAGGTGATGCAGGGTGATGATGAAGATGATGCAGGGTGATGATGAAGGTGATGCAGGGTGATGATGAAGGTGATGCAGGGTGATGATGAAGGTGATGCAGGGTGATGATGAAGGTGATGCAGGGTGATGATGAAGGTGATGCAGGGTGATGATGAAGGTGATGCAGGGTGATGATGAAGGTGATGCAGGGTGATGATGAAGATGATGCAGGGTGATGATGAAGATGATGCAGGGTGATGATGAAGATGATGCAGGGTGATGATGAAGGTGATGCAGGGTGATGATGAAGGTGATGCAGGGTGATGATGAAGGTGATGCAGGGTGATGATGAAGGTGATGCAGGGTGATGATGAAGATGATGCAGGGTGATGATGAAGGTGATGCAGGGTGATGATGAAGATGATGCAGGGTGATGATGAAGGTGATGCAGGGTGATGATGAAGATGATGCAGGGTGATGATGAAGGTGATGCAGGGTGATGATGAAGGTGATGCAGGGTGATGATGAAGGTGATGCAGGGTGATGATGAAGATGATGCAGGGTGATGATGAAGGTGATGCAGGGTGATGATGAAGATGATGCAGGGTGATGATGAAGATGATGCAGGGTGATGATGAAGGTGATGCAGGGTGATGATGAAGGTGATGCAGGGTGATGATGAAGGTGATGCAGGGTGATGATGAAGATGATGCAGGGTGATGATGAAGGTGATGCAGGGTGATGATGAAGGTGATGCAGGGTGATGATGAAGGTGATGCAGGGTGATGATGAAGGTGATGCAGGGTGATGATGAAGGTGATGCAGGGTGATGATGAAGATGATGCAGGGTGATGATGAAGGTGATGCAGGGTGATGATGAAGGTGATGCAGGGTGATGATGAAGATGATGCAGGGTGATGATGAAGGTGATGCAGGGTGATGATGAAGGTGATGCAGGGTGATGATGAAGGTGATGCAGGGTGATGATGAAGGTGATGCAGGGTGATGATGAAGGTGATGCAGGGTGATGATGAAGGTGATGCAGGGTGATGATGAAGGTGATGCAGGGTGATGATGAAGGTGATGCAGGGTGATGATGAAGGTGATGCAGGGTGATGATGAAGGTGATGCAGGGTGATGATGAAGATGATGCAGGGTGATGATGAAGGTGATGCAGGGTGATGATGAAGATGATGCAGGGTGATGATGAAGGTGATGCAGGGTGATGATGAAGGTGATGCAGGGTGATGATGAAGGTGATGCAGGGTGATGATGAAGATGATGCAGGGTGATGATGAAGGTGATGCAGGGTGATGATGAAGATGATGCAGGGTGATGATGAAGATGATGCAGGGTGATGATGAAGGTGATGCAGGGTGATGATGAAGGTGATGCAGGGTGATGATGAAGGTGATGCAGGGTGATGATGAAGGTGATGCAGGGTGATGATGAAGGTGATGCAGGGTGATGATGAAGGTGATGCAGGGTGATGATGAAGGTGATGCAGGGTGATGATGAAGGTGATGCAGGGTGATGATGAAGGTGATGCAGGGTGATGATGAAGGTGATGCAGGGTGATGATGAAGGTGATGCAGGGTGATGATGAAGATGATGCAGGGTGATGATGAAGGTGATGCAGGGTGATGATGAAGGTGATGCAGGGTGATGATGAAGATGATGATGAAGATGATGATGAAGATGGCAACATGTCAAAGCTTTCCAAACCTCGCATGTCACTTTGGTTCAACTGTGTTGAATGTGATTTTTTTATATATATATATATATATATATATATATATATATATATATATATATATATATATATATATATATATATAAAAATATATATATATATTAGGGTTGGACTGCAGGCACATCTGGGCACCTCCATGTAAAGTTGGTTATTCTGTCCACAATGTAATAATCATATTCATAATTGGTAAAAGTTTTTAGGGGCGCCGGCCCCTCCCACCCCTCCCTGGCTTCAGAGAGATGACATCATGTGGCAGACGACACGTCTATGGACTTTTTATTTACAGCTGTTTAACAAACATTGACAACATGATGTGACGTCACAGTGGACCGCACGCACGCACGCACGCACGCACGCACGCACGCACGCACGCACGCACGCACGCACGCACGCACACGTTTGATGTTCTTGTGAGATATAAAATGGCAGGAAATTCATGGCTAGAAAGGAAAATATGATTTAATTTAGATCCTGCATTGAATGTACAAATGTAACCAAATTCACCCATAAGGGTCCATTTGGTTACAAACTATCATTTAGTTGGGGACCCCTGCTGCACTCTGTAATCTTAATGATTAATGGTTCTCCTAGTCCTGGCAGAGTAGTTCTGGAGTAGTTCCAACACATTGTGTGCCCCTGGTCTTCCCCTAATGGGACTGATGGAGGGTAGCTACTGGTCCGATCCAGAAGAGTGCAATTTGCCGGCCACTGCTACAGAGCTGACAATGAGGTTATTGACCGATTCAGAAACGGGTCTCATGGTCGCAGGCAACATATTTCCTGTAGGCGGAGCCGACATATCTGTGGTTTCCCCGCACCTCCTTCCACTACAGTGAATGGAAAAGTGACTGATGTTAGTCTGCCTCAAACGTTACTCTTTTACCTGCTTTTTACTAACACTAGCATTACAAAGATGCCCAGAACATCGGGATGAACCTGTGTAGTTTATGGCTGCTCCAACAGTAGAGATGAACCTGTGTAGTTTATGGCTGCTCCAACAGTAGAGATGAACCTGTGTAGTTTATGGCTGCTCCAACAGTAGAGATGAACCTGTGTAGTTCATGGGTGCTCCAACAGTAGAGATGAACCTGTGTAGTTCATGGATGCTCCAACAGTAGAGATGAACCTGTGTAGTTCATGGCTGCTCCAACAGTAGAGATGAACCTGTGTAGTTTATGGGTGCTCCAACAGTAGAGATGAACCTGTGTAGTTCATGGATGCTCCAACAGTAGTGGCAACATTAAAAAGAAAAAAAAACGGAATGTCAAAATATCCACGGTGGCTGAGACCAGAGCCATAGAGTAATGGTTGAGACAAAGCAGTGAAAGGTCCTGAAAGATACACAATGTCACTCTTACCCAATACCCAATCTTTCTGTTTTAGGAACACAAGGCTGCTGCACTTTAGTATGAGGTATAAAATACATGAAATAGTTTGAGAAGCACTGATTTCATAGAAGACATTAATTTAGTAGAACCAGCCTCTCAGATCAGAATGAGTTAATCATGTTAATTTCCCCCCAAATCAAAGCTTTATAATTATGACATACATTTAATTAAAGCTGATATAAGCAATAATATGTCAACATTTTAATGACTTTTTTTATTTTGGTATTCAGACGGTCTCTGTGACACATCTAGGGGCCGCAATCTGCATTCAAAGATGTTCGATAGAAGCTTTGTCATTGGTCGAAAAAAAAAAAACCCGGTCGCAATGACTAACCAATCAGGAAGCAGACAGGCAAATCGACCACTGACAAAGCTTCTAGGAACCTCATGTTGTGACATGCAGTCACATACTGTGCAGCCAGATGTGCTGCAGGTCCCTCTCCTAATACAATGAGTTGTTTGTCATTGTCATCTAATTCCTTACAATTTGGGATCAACAACTCAAATTTCCTAAAATATTCTGCTCTTATATTATCATATTTATTGGATTTTAATAGGAAGTGTGTCTCAGTCTCCACCTCAGCTGAGGTACAATGACCACACTCTCTGTTCTGGAGGTAGGTAGGACTTCTTGTGTCGTCCTTTCTCTATGGCCAGACTGTGGTCACTCACTCTGTATTTGGTCAAGATCTGTCTTTGCTTTTTATCTTTGACCGAAAACAGATACTCAGCCAGTTTATATTCATGTTTTAGGGCCAGATAACAATTAAGTTTGTTTTGAGTTTTGGTTTGATTGGTCCAATGTTCCAGATATGTGTATTTTATTAGTTTACTAATTTGGTTGACTCTAATTAGTGGTTGTGAAGCAGTGCTGGTCTGAGGTTGAGGCTGGACACTGTTGTTGGGTTGAGGCTGGACACTGTTGTTGGGTTGAGGCTGGACACTGTTGTTGGGTTGAGGCTGGACACTGTTGTTGGGTTGAGGCTGGACACTGTTGTTGGGTTGAGGCTGGACACTGTTGTTGGGTTGAGGCTGGACACTGTTGTTGGGTTGTGAGTGATCAATAAGTCCAAGGACTAGTTGGCAGACGGGACTCTCTCTCTCTCTCTCTCAATTCAATTCAATTCAATTCAATTCAATTCAATTCAATTCAATTCAATTCAATTCAATTCAATTCAATTCAATTCAATTCAATTCAATTCAATTCGCTTTATTGGCATGAATGTAATAACTACAGTATTGCCAAAGCATACAATGCAGCAAAAAATAAAATAAATACAAATATAACAGAAAACAATATCAAACATACAAATATAACATTAACTTACACAATACAATATGCAAATTATCAAAATGTACAGTA
The DNA here is from genome assembly GCF_951216825.1 of Electrona antarctica. Lineage (NCBI taxonomy): Eukaryota > Metazoa > Chordata > Actinopteri > Myctophiformes > Myctophidae > Electrona > Electrona antarctica. The sequence goes on from NW_027637584.1 coordinate 181,302, forward strand.
TTAAAGTGTCCGTGGTGTGTGTGTGTGTGTGTGTGTGTGTGTGTGTGTGTGTGTCAAGATAATGGTCACATTTAGTGTTGTTTTTTTATTTGTCCCTCATGTTGTGACATGTAGTCACATACTGTGCAGCCAGGTGTGCTGCAGGTCCCTCTCCTAACAGAATGAATTGTTTGTCATTGTCATCTAGTTCCTTAAAATTTGGGATCAACAACTTCAATTTCCTAAAATATTCTGCTCTTATATTATCATATTTATTGCATTTTAATAGGAAGTGTGTCTCAGTCTCCACCTCAGCTGAGGTACAATGACCACACACTCTCTGTTCTGGAGGTAGGTAGGACTTCTTGTGTCGTCCTTTCTCTATGGCCAGACTGTGGTCACTCACTCTGTATTTGGTCAAGATCTGTCTTTGCTTTTTATCTTTGACCGAAAACAGATACTCAGCCAGTTTATATTCATGTTTTAGGGCCAGATAACAATTAAGTTTGTTTTGAGTTTTGGTTTGATTAGTCCAATGTTCCAGATATGTGTATTTTATTAGTTTACTAATTTGGTTGACTCTAATTAGTGGTTGTGAAGCAGTGCTGGTCTGAGGTTGAGGCTGGACACTGTTGTTGGATTGTGAGTGATCAATAAGTCCAAGGACTAGTTAAAATGGTAAATGGTAAATGGTGCATTTATCCAAGGCGCTTTACATAGATTGTGCATTACATTCACCCATTCACACAGACATTCTTACACCGATGGCAGCGGAAACCATGCAAGGCACAAACTAGCACATCGGGAGCAGAAGGGACTCTTTTGGGGTTTCATCTCCTGGGATTGCAGGGCCTGGAATCCCAGGCTGTCTTGGGGGTTTGATTTAAGGTGTAACCAAAATTGTAGTGTTCTTTTCCTAATGTTAATAATTAATGGGTAACGGCCTAATTCTGCCCTGCATGCATTGGTTGGTGTTTTTCTTTGGATGTTTAATATGGACCTACAGAATTCTGCATGCAGGGTTTCTGTGGGATGTTTGTCCCATCTAGTGTAGTCCTGGTGACTGAGTGGACCCCAAACCTCACTGCCATACAGTGCAATTGGTTGGATTATGCTGTCAAATATTTTTATCCAAATTCTAATAGGGATATCAATTTTGTAGAATTTTCTTTTAATAGCATACAATGCTCTGCATGCTTTCTCTATCAGTGCACTCACTG
>NW_027637583.1:0-25000 GCF_951216825.1 Electrona antarctica
TGTCAAGGACCCCCAGAATTATATGTATTTGGCCGCCGACCCCCATCTGAAGATATGTTGTTCCAGGGACCCCCAGAATTATATGTATTTGGCCGCCGACCCCCATCTGAAGATATGTTGTTCCAGGGACCCCCAGAATTATATGTATTTGGCTGCCGACCCCCATCTGAAGATATGTTGTTCCAGGGACCCCCAGAATTATATGTATTTGGCTGCCGACCCCCATCTGAAGATATGTTGTTCCAGGGACCCCCAGAATTATATGTATTTGGCCGCCGACCCCCATCTGAAGATATGTTGTTCCAGGGACCCCCAGAATTATATGTATTTGGCCGCCGACCCCCATCTGAAGATATGTTGTTCCAGGGACCCCCAGAATTATATGTATTTGGCCGCCGACCCCCATCTGAAGATATGTTGTTCCAGGGACCCCCAGAATTATATGTATTTGGCCGCCGACCCCCATCTGAAGATATGTTGTTCCAGGGACCCCCAGAATTATATGTATTTGGCTGCCGACCCCCATCTGAAGATATGTTGTTCCAGGGACCCCCAGAATTATATGTATTTGGCTGCCGACCCCCATCTGAAGATATGTTGTTCCAGAAGCAACGATTTGAGTAAAAAAAAAACGTTCGCTCTGAAAGAATATATATTCAAAGATTTCAGGCACATTTTCACGATTTAAAAAAAAATAGCAGACCTACAAGGTCATAGCGCCGCACTCGGTGCCGCACTATGAGCTTGTAGATCTGCTATTTTTCAACAGCTAAAGCATAACATAATGCTTGAAACACCAAAAGGGGTTCCCGCCCAAAATGGGCTAAGGTTTTTCAGATCTACAAGCTCGTAGCGCGGCACTCGGCGAGGTGGCGTCTGAAGAGGGGTGCCCTGCGTGTGTGTGTGTGTGTGTGTGTGTGTGTGTGTGTGTGTGTGTGTGCGAGCTCTAACATGTGGGGCGGGTACCGTCCTAAAGTCGGCTCTTCGGTGCTACTGAAAATTTCTGACAAGCCGAAATCATTTCGGCACTACAGCGGTAAAATAGGAGTATGAATTGGCCCTTAGTTTTAGTCGGCGAAATGTGTGTGTGTGTGTGCGTGTGCGAGCTCTAACGTGTGTGTGTGTGTGCGTGTGTGTGTGTGTGTGTGTGTGTGTGTGTGTGTGTGTGTGTGCGTGCGCGAGCTCTAACACATGTGTGTGTGTCTCTCTGCAGAAGCATGCACAAGCTCACCCAGCTGGAGAGGTTGGACCTGGGGAGCAACGAGTTCACTGAAGTGGTGAGTGTTTACACACACACACACACACAGACACAGACACACACACACACACACACACACACACAGACACACACACACACACACACACACACAGACACACACACACACACACACCATAATGCATTTATCTTTAACGACGGCACTTAATATCACTGTGGAATAAAAATACATTGTTGTGATTCATATGCTTTGACTGTCAATGTAGCTGTAATCCAATCTACTGTTAGCCTGCACACACACACACACACTCACTCACTCACAGACGCACACACACACACGGCCGGGCTACATACACCGGGCGGTTTTGTGCGCGTTTTACGCATATACGCACACACACGCTTTTAGGTCCAGTCCTATTTTAAGTGCGCGTGCGCGGGGCTCGTGTGTGGGCGTAAACGTGCACGCAAAGCCTGGTGTAGCCCGGCCGTCACTCAGACACGCACGCGCACACACACACACACACACACACACACACACACACACACACACACACACACACACACACATACACACACACACACACACAGACACAGACAGGCTTACTGGTACTGTGTCTCTGCCTCTCTCTCGCTCTCTCTCAGCCTGAGGTTCTGGAGCAGCTGACGGGAATCAAGGAGCTGTGGATGGACGGGAACAGACTGACCTTTCTACCTGGGGTACGGAGAGCTCTGATTGATTGATTGATTGATTGATTGATTGATTGATTGACTGATGTTCTTCCCCTGGGGTACACACGGCTTGACGTACAGTTGTTTTTAAAAACCCAACCCCTGTTGGTTGTTTTACTGTTGAGTGAGAACACAACGTTGCAGATTAAACTAATCAGCTAATTATCTGTGTCCGCCGACCCCCCCATCTGAAAATATGTTGTTCCAGGGACCCCCCCCCCCCCCCCCCCCTCCCTCCCCAGAAGCAAAGATTTGAGTTAAAAACGTTCGCTCTGAAAGAATATACATTCAAAGATTTGCGTCACGTTCTCACGACTTTTCAAAAATAGCAGATCTACAAGCCGCCGCACTACGAGCTTGTAGATCTGCTATTTTTCAACAGCTAAAGTATCACCAAAAGGGTTCCCGCCCAGAATGGGTTTTGAAGCAGCACTACGTATGTCACTGTCCTCTTCCACTGTGGATTTGAACCTGGTTTCAAGTGCAATTCAATGGTCTTTTTGAATGTGTGTGTGTGCACTGCGTGCGTGCGTGCGTGCGTGCGTGCGTGCGTGTGTGCGTGCGTGTGACGTGAGGACTTCACTGCGCCAACAACAAGCCAAAGGGTTGATATATCTTCTGCCGTGCTCTTTTTCCTCTGAACATTATTTTCACCGTCATGTCTCGGAAGACTCCAAAACCAAACACTGGGAACCTTGTGTACATCCAAATGAGTTAACTCGCTCTCCCTCTGTGTATGTGCGTGTGCATGTGCGTGCGTGTCTGCGCATGTGTGCGTGTGTGTGTGCGTGTGTGTGTGTGTGTGTGTGTGTGTGCGCGTGTGCGTGTGTGTGTGTGCGTGCGTGCGTGCGCGCCAACAGAGCGTAGGCATGCTGAAGCAGCTGTCCTACATGGACGTGTCCAAGAACAACCTAGAGATGTTGGACGAGCAGATCTCAGGATGTGAGAACCTGCAGGACCTTCTGCTGTCCAACAACGCCCTGACGCAGCTACCTGGATCTATAGGTAACACATATCTGTATAACACCTACAGCTACCTGGATCTATAGGTAACACATATCTGTATAACACCTACAGCTACCTGGGTCTATAGGTAACACATATCTGTATAACACCTACAGCTACCTGGATCTATAGGTAACACATATCTGTATAACACCTACAGCTACCGGGATCTATAGGTAACACATTTCTGTATAACACCTACAGCTACCTGGGTCTATAGGTAACACATATCTGTATAACACCTACAGCTACCTGGGTCTATAGGTAACACATATCTGTATAACACCTACAGCTACCTGGATCTATAGGTAACACATATCTGTATAACACCTACAGCTACCGGGATCTATAGGTAACACATTTCTGTATAACACCTACAGCTACCGGGATCTATAGGTAACACATATCTGTATAACACCTACAGCTACCTGGATCTATAGGTAACACATATCTGTATAACACCTACAGCTACCTGGGTCTATAGGTAACACATATCTGTATAACACCTACAGCTACCGGGATCTATAGGTAACACATATCTGTATAACACCTACAGCTACCTGGGTCTATAGGTAACACATATCTGTATAACACCTACAGCTACCGGGATCTATAGGTAACACATATCTGTATAACACCTACAGCTACCTGGGTCTATAGGTAACACATATCTGTATAACACCTACAGCTACCTGGGTCTATAGGTAACACATATCTGTATAACACCTACAGCTACCGGGATCTATAGGTAACACATATCTGTATAACACCTACAGCTACCTGGATCTATAGGTAACACATATCTGTATAACACCTACAGCTACCTGGATCTATAGGTAACACATATCTGTATAACACCTACAGCTACCTGGGTCTATAGGTAACACATATCTGTATAACACCTACAGCTACCTGGGTCTATAGGTAACACATATCTGTATAACACCTACAGCTACCGGGATCTATAGGTAACACATATCTGTATAACACCTACAGCTACCTGGATCTATAGGACACATATCTGTATAACACCTACAGCTACCTGGATCTATAGGTAACACATATCTGTATAACACCTACAGCTACCGGGATCTATAGGTAACACATATCTGTATAACACCTACAGCTACCTGGATCTATAGGTAACACATATCTGTATAACACCTACAGCTACCTGGATCTATAGGTAACACATATCTGTATAACACCTACAGCTACCTGGATCTATAGGTAACACATATCTGTATAACACCTACAGCTACCGGGATCTATAGGTAACACATATCTGTATAACACCTACAGCTACCGGGATCTATAGGTAACACATATCTGTATAACACCTACAGCTACCTGGGTCTATAGGTAACACATATCTGTATAACACCTACAGCTACCGGGATCTATAGGTAACACATATCTGTATAACACCTACAGCTACCTGGGTCTATAGGTAACACATATCTGTATAACACCTACAGCTACCGGGATCTATAGGTAACACATATCTGTATAACACCTACAGCTACCTGGGTCTATAGGTAACACATATCTGTATAACACCTACAGCTACCTGGATCTATAGGTAACACATATCTGTATAACACCTACAGCTACCTGGGTCTATAGGTAACACATATCTGTATAACACCTACAGCTACCGGGATCTATAGGTAACACATATCTGTATAACACCTACAGCTACCGGGATCTATAGGTAACACATATCTGTATAACACCTACAGCTACCTGGGTCTATAGGTAACACATATCTGTATAACACCTACAGCTACCTGGATCTATAGGTAACACATATCTGTATAACACCTACAGCTACCTGGGTCTATAGGTAACACATATCTGTATAACACCTACAGCTACCGGGATCTATAGGTAACACATATCTGTATAACACCTACAGCTACCGGGATCTATAGGTAACACATATCTGTATAACACCTACAGCTACCTGGGTCTATAGGTAACACATATCTGTATAACACCTACAGCTACCGGGATCTATAGGTATCACATATCTGTATAACACCTACAGCTACCTGGGTCTATAGGTAACACATATCTGTATAACACCTACAGCTACCTGGGTCTATAGGTAACACATATCTGTATAACACCTACAGCTACCTGGGTCTATAGGTAACACATATCTGTATAACACCTACAGCTACCTGGGTCTATAGGTAACACATATCTGTATAACACCTACAGCTACCTGGGTCTATAGGTAACACATATCTGTATAACACCTACAGCTACCTGGATCTATAGGTAACACATATCTGTATAACACCTACAGCTACCTGGATCTATAGGTAACACATATCTGTATAACACCTACAGCTACCGGGATCTATAGGTAACACATATCTGTATAACACCTACAGCTACCTGGGTCTATAGGACACATATCTGTATAACACCTACAGCTACCTGGATCTATAGGTAACACATATCTGTATAACACCTACAGCTACCTGGGTCTATAGGACACATATCTGTATAACACCTACAGCTACCTGGGTCTATAGGTAACACATATCTGTATAACACCTACAGCTACCTGGATCTATAGGTAACACATATCTGTATAACACCTACAGCTACCGGGATCTATAGGTAACACATATCTGTATAACACCTACAGCTACCTGGGTCTATAGGACACATATCTGTATAACACCTACAGCTACCTGGGTCTATAGGTAACACATATCTGTATAACACCTACAGCTACCTGGGTCTATAGGACACATATCTGTATAACACCTACAGCTACCTGGATCTATAGGTAACACATATCTGTATAACACCTACAGCTACCTGGGTCTATAGGACACATATCTGTATAACACCTACAGCTACCTGGGTCTATAGGTAACACATATCTGTATAACACCTACAGCTACCTGGGTCTATAGGTAACACATATCTGTATAACACCTACAGCTACCGGGATCTATAGGTAACACATATCTGTATAACACCTACAGCTACCTGGATCTATAGGTAACACATATCTGTATAACACCTACAGCTACCGGGATCTATAGGTAACACATATCTGTATAACACCTACAGCTACCGGGATCTATAGGTAACACATATCTGTATAACACCTACAGCTACCGGGATCTATAGGTAACACATATCTGTATAACACCTACAGCTACCTGGGTCTATAGGTAACATAAACCTTTATAACACCTGCAAGAGGATGGGATTACAGTTACACCTTTGTTTTCAAATAAACACACCTGTATTTAATACTGAAATATTGACAGGAAGATCCAAGCCGTATGAAACGAGAGGCAGGAGTGCAATAGAATCCGACATGCATTGAAACCAACTGCATTATTGATGATATGATCCATGGTATCAATAGCTGTGATGCATTATCGGCGCTGTCTGGCAGAAAGTATTTTACGATTTATTTTCCTCGTAAATCGATGCCCTACTTCGTCATAGACGCACCGTGCAGATGGACGCACACAAGTAGTGCAAATAGCAGATCTTCAAGCTCTTGTGAGAGCTTGTGAGAGCTTGTGAGAGGTTTCCATATCATTTTCCTTTATGGGTTTCCTTTCTCGCACTTTTTCTCTGCACTTTAATAATTTAACTTTTTTGTACTGTTGTTATTGTGCGAATAAATAAAACTAAAACGAACTCTTGTTCTCCCTCTATCTCTCTCTCTCTCTCTCTGTGTCTCTCCCCCCCCCCCCCCCCCAGGCACACTAAAGAAACTCACTGCATTGAAGGTGGATGAGAACCAGCTCATGTATTTGCCAGACTCAATAGGAGGGTGAGTTCAAAGTTGTGTTAAAAATGTGCTTTCTTTGTTTGTTGAATTCATAATGTTTGAGTGGCGCTATATCCCTTTGGAAGATGACATCACATGGCAGGCTTTGGAAGCCTAGTATATGGGATTCCTAATGTTTGTTTAGAGAACTAGAGGACAGCGTAAGACGTCGTGTGGCTGATATAAAGACAGGGGGCGCCCCTCACTTCACACTGTTAACGCATTTTGACCTGAGGCCGATTAAAAAAAAAAAGTCTTCTAAATCCTAAAAGTTTTCTGAAAACCCTATGTTTCCGTCAGTGGTGCTCAACCTTTTTCATGTCTAGGACCCCCAGAATTATCTGTATTTGGCCGTGGACCCCCATCTGAAAATATGTTGTTCCAGGGCAGGGACCCCCCCCCCCCCCCCCCCCAAAAAAAGCAAAGATTTGAGTTAAAAACGTTCTCTGAAAGAATATAATTATATTCAAAGATTTGGGCCAAATTTCAATGATTTTTCAAAAATAGCAGATCTACAAGCTCGTAGCTTGTAGATCTGCTATTTTTCAATAGCTAAAGTGTAACAATGCTTAAAGCTAATAGGCGTTCCTGTCCAGAATGGGTTAAAGACAGGGGCCCAGTTAGGGTCGAGGTAGGGTCCAGATAGGGGCCCTAACTGGCCTGTTAGGGTCGAGGTAGGGTCCAGATAGGGGCCCTAACTGGCCTGTTAGGGTCGAGGTAGGGTCCAGATAGGGGCCCTAACTGGCCTGTTAGGGTCGAGGTAGGGTCCAGATAGGGGCCCTAACTGGCCTGTTAGGGTCGAGGTAGGGTCCAGATAGGGGCCCTAACTGGCCTGTTAGGGTCGAGGTAGGGTCCAGATAGGGGCCCTAACTGGCCTGTTAGGGTCGAGGTAGGGTCCAGATAGGGGCCCCAACTGGCCTGTAAGGGTCGAGGTAGGGTCCAGATAGGGGCCCTAACTGGCCTGTTAGGGTCGAGGTAGGGTCCAGATAGGGGCCCCAACTGGCCTGTTAGGGTCGAGGTAGGGTCCAGATAGGGGCCCCAACTGGCCTGTTAGGGCCCAGTTAGGGTCCAGATAGGGGCCCCAACTGGCCTGTTAGGGCCGAGGTAGGGTCCAGATAGGGGCCCTAACTGGCCTGTTAGGGTCGAGGTAGGGTCCAGATAGGGGCCCTAACTGGCCTGTTAGGGTCGAGGTAGGGTCCAGATAGGGGCCCCAACTGGCCTGTAAGGGTCGAGGTAGGGTCCAGATAGGGGCCCCAACTGGCCTGTTAGGGTCGAGGTAGGGTCCAGATAGGGGCCCCAACTGGCCTGTTAGGGTCGAGGTAGGGTCCAGATAGGGGCCCCAACTGGCCTGTTAGGGCCCAGTTAGGGTCCAGATAGGGGCCCTAACTGGCCTGTTAGGGCCGAGGTAGGGTCCAGATAGGGGCCCTAACTGGCCTGTTAGGGTCGAGGTAGGGTCCAGATAGGGGCCCTAACTGGCCTGTTAGGGTCGAGGTAGGGTCCAGATAGGGGCCCTAACTGGCCTGTTAGGGTCGAGGTAGGGTCCAGATAGGGGCCCCAACTGGCCTGTTAGGGTCGAGGTAGGGTCCAGATAGGGGCCCCAACTGGCCTGTTAGGGTCGAGGTAGGGTCCAGATAGGGGCCCCAACTGGCCTGTTAGGGTCGAGGTAGGGTCCAGATAGGGGCCCCAACTGGCCTGTTAGGGTCGAGGTAGGGTCCAGATAGGGGCCCCAACTGGCCTGTTAGGGTCGAGGTAGGGTCCAGATAGGGGCCCTAACTGGCCTGTTAGGGTCGAGGTAGGGTCCAGATAGGGGCCCTAACTGGCCTGTTAGGGTCGAGGTAGGGTCCAGATAGGGGCCCTAACTGGCCTGTTAGGGTCGAGGTAGGGTCCAGATAGGGGCCCTAACTGGCCTGTTGAGAACTGCTGGGCGCGGCTGCACTAATAACTTTGGGGTGTCTATATGTAATCTATATGTAATCCATATGTAATCCATATGTAATCCATACAGCCTGACATCTCTAGACGAGCTGGACTGCAGCTTCAACGAGATCGAAGCGCTGCCGTCGTCCGTCGGGCAGTGCGTCAACATCCGCACGTTCGCCGCAGACCACAACTTCCTCACACAGCTCCCCCCGGAGGTCAGTGCCGTTACTGCTTGATTTGACTTCCTTGCATGCATGAATGGTGCCGTGGTTTGGGGGGCGGCCATCTTAGCTGAACGGGTGACCTCTCACCCCGTCAGAGGGGTCAGTAGGCTACAGGCTGTAGTCTTAGCTGAACGGGTGACCTCTCACCCCGTCAGAGGGGTCAGTAGGCTACAGGCTGTAGTCTTAGCTGACCGGGTGACCCCTCTCCCCGTCAGAGGGGTCAGTAGGCTACAGGCTGTAGTCTTAGCTGAACGGGTGACCCCTCACCCCGTCAGAGGGGTCAGTAGGCTACAGGCTGTAGTCTTAGCTGAACGGGTGACCCCTCACCCCGTCAGAGGGGTCAGTAGGCTACAGGCTGTAGTCTTAGCTGAACGGGTGACCCCTCACCCCGTCAGAGGGGTCAGTAGGCTACAGGCTGTAGTCTTAGCTGAACGGGTGACCCCTCACCCCGTCAGAGGGGTCAGTAGGCTACAGGCTGTAGTCTTAGCTGACCGGGTGACCTCTCACCCCGTCAGAGGGGTCAGTAGGCTACAGGCTGTAGTCTTAGCTGAACGGGTGACCCCTCACCCCGTCAGAGGGGTCAGTAGGCTACAGGCTGTAGTCTTAGCTGACCGGGTGACCCCTCACCCCGTCAGAGGGGTCAGTAGGCTACAGGCTGTAGTCTTAGCTGAACGGGTGACCCCTCACCCCGTCAGAGGGGTCAGTAGGCTACAGGCTGTAGTCTTAGCTGAACGGGTGACCCCTCACCCCGTCAGAGGGGTCAGTAGGCTACAGGCTGTAGTCTTAGCTGACCGGGTGACCCCTCTCCCCGTCAGAGGGGTCAGTAGGCTACAGGCTGTAGTCTTAGCTGAACGGGTGACCCCTCTCCCCGTCAGAGGGGTCAGTAGGCTATAGGCTGTAGTCTTAGCTGACCGGGTGACCCCTCTCCCCGTCAGAGGGGTCAGTAGGCTACAGGCTGTAGTCTTAGCTGACCGGGTGACCTCTCACCCCGTCAGAGGGGTCAGTAGGGTACAGGCTTTAGTTCCGACACACCAAAGGTCCGACAGTCATTAGACCGACCAGGGGCGGCCTTAGGGATCTGGAGGCCCGTTTCAAGGCCCCCCCCCCCCATACACGTCTTGCTCGTGCATCGTCCTCTCTAGAGGGTGAAGGCCCGTTTCAATTGAAACTGATGAAACATAGCGAAGGCCTCCTATGAGACCGACAACCCTAACCAAACGCTAACCGCAAGCACGACACAACGCATGTTAGACCAACGGGTGATTTCCGCATGTGGGACCTTCGGTGTGCACACCCTGGGTCAGTAGGGTAGTAATTTACACCCCTTCTCTCCCTGTCAGATGGGTCAGTATGTTAACCCCTTCTCTCCCTGTCAGATGGGCTTGTGGCAGAACGCCACAGTGCTGTTCCTGCACTCCAACAAGCTGGAGTCTCTGCCCGACGAGATGGGAGACATGACCCGACTGAAGGTCATCAACCTCAGTGACAACAGGTGAGTGTCTGACTAAAGCGTTCAGTCAATCAATCAAAAAACGTATATAGACTGTTGAGTGTCGTGGCGCGTGTGTTTAGTAGACTGTTGAGTGTCCAGTGTGTGTTTAGTAGACCGTTGAGTGTGTTTAGTAGACTGTTGAGTGTCCAGTGTGTGTTTAGTAGACTGTTGAGTGTCCAGAGTGTGTTTAGTAGACTGTTGAGTGTCCAGTGTGTGTTTAGTAGACTGTTGAGTGTCCAGAGTGTGTTTAGTAGACTGTTGAGTGTCCAGTGTGTGTTTAGTAGACTGTTGAGTGTCCAGTGTGTGTTTAGTAGACTGTTGAGTGTCCAGTGTGTGTTTAGTAGACTGTTGAGTGTCCAGTGTGTGTTTAGTAGACTGTTGAGTGTCCAGAGTGTGTTTAGTAGACTGTTGAGTGTCCAGTGTGTGTTTAGTAGACTGTTGAGTGTCCAGTGTGTGTTTAGTAGACTGTTGAGTGTCCAGTGTGTGTTTAGTAGACTGTTGAGTGTCCAGAGTGTGTTTAGTAGACTGTTTAGTGTCCAGTGTGTGTTTAGTAGACTGTTGAGTGTCCAGAGTGTGTTTAGTAGACTGTTGAGTGTCCAGTGTGTGTTTAGTAGACTGTTGAGTGTCCAGTGTGTGTTTAGTAGACTGTTGAGTGTCCAGTGTGTGTTTAGTAGACTGTTGAGTGTCCAGTGTGTGTTTAGTAGACTGTTGAGTGTCCAGTGTGTGTTTAGTAGACTGTTGAGTGTCCAGAGTGTGTTTAGTAGACTGTTGAGTGTCCAGTGTGTGTTTAGTAGACTGTTGAGTGTCCAGTGTGTGTTTAGTAGACTGTTGAGTGTCCAGAGTGTGTTTAGTAGACTGTTTAGTGTCCAGTGTGTGTTTAGTAGACTGTTGAGTGTCCAGAGTGTGTTTAGTAGACTGTTGAGTGTCCAGTGTGTGTTTAGTAGACTGTTGAGTGTCCAGTGTGTGTTTAGTAGACTGTTGAGTGTCCAGTGTGTGTTTAGTAGACTGTTGAGTGTCCAGTGTGTGTTTAGTAGACTGTTGAGTGTCCAGAGTGTGTTTAGTAGACTGTTGAGTGTCCAGTGTGTGTTTAGTAGACTGTTGAGTGTCCAGAGTGTGTTTAGTAGACTGTTGAGTGTCCAGTGTGACGTGTGTGTCTTCTTCCTTGCAGGCTGAAGCATCTTCCGTACAGTTTCACCAAGCTGAGCCAGATGACGGCCATGTGGCTGTCGGAGAACCAGGTAGCCATTCACCTTCACGTTAATGGCTACCCCGTTTAGTTTAGTTTTAGTCACATTTTAGTCACCTGGAATGTTTTTTTGTATGTTAATCGACTAAATGTCATGCAATTTTAGTCGACTAAAATGTATTTTGATGCATTGATGCCGTCGTAATGGCTGATTTTACACTTGCTGAAAATAGCCGATCTACAAGCTCACAGCGCGACGCGTTGTGAGCTTGTAGATCGGCTATTTTCAGCATGCAACCAGGTGTAAAATGAATTATACTGGATCTCTTGTCCTTCCTAACATTTTAGTCTAATTTGTATTTGTTGACGAAATTGTCAATATATTTAGTCTTAGTTTTAGTCATCATAGCTTATTCCGTTTCATTCACACAAAAAAAACTTGATCAGGTCATCTCTAGTATGAATATGTGAAACATTCTCCTGTTGCATGCTACATGCTACATGCTACATGCAGACATCTTCCCCATCTTCCACCATAGTCTGAAAACCCACCTCTTCAGACTCCATAGTAGCCCGTAGCCCCTCCCCTAGCCTCGACGACCTACAGGCGTATGCAAAGGCTAAACTTATGCAACTTAGGTAGCATTTGATGTAGACGGGTGCAGTGCTTAGTTTAGACAGTACGTGGTTTAGACTAGTCATTGGTTAGACCAGTCATTAGTCCTACAACTACAACCTATCTACCTGGTTTAGACTAGTCATTGGTTAGACCAGTCATTAGTCCTACAACTACAACCTATCTCAAACCCTCACCCTAAACCTAACCTCCCACGGGGCAGCACACCTAAACCTAACCTTAACCCATGTCTAACCAATGACTAGTCTAAACTAAGTATGCACCCCTATGTGGACATAGAATGCTATGGCAGTGTATAGTATACTCATAGTTTCATGGTAGAGATATGCTTCTGTTAGATGGATGTTAGGTTCTTGGCTTGCCTGTGATCCTTGATGACTATTGCCGTGTCTTTGATGTATCACCATATGTTTTTGCTCACTGTAAATCTCTCTGGATTAAGAGCGTCTGCTAAATGCCTACATTGTAAATTGTCCCCCTCCCTCCTTCAGTCCAAGTCACTCATCCCGAAGGAAGTTAGGTTGTTAACTAGCTTGATGACTATTTCTATCATATGTCCCCCCCCCCCCCCCCCCCCCCCCCTCCAGTCCAAGCCCCTCATCCCCCTCCAGAAAGAGGAGGATCCAGAGACCCAGAAGACGGTTCTGACCAACTACATGTTCCCCCAGCAGAGCCGCACAGAGGAGTGTAAGTACAACAACCACTACAAAATTGTGTGCGTGCGTGTGCGTGTGCGTGTGCGTGTGCGTGTCTGTGTCTGTGTCTCTCCTACCTGTCTCAAACCAGAGCTGTGGAGTTTAGACAGAGTTGCGACATTGAGGGGGCAGAAAACAGCCCGGTCATGTGGTCCATGTACTCGCGCGAGCCCATAGACTCCAATGCATTCCGGAAACTTCTGGTGTCCCTCTTCGTCAATAGAGCATCGCAGTCCCGCCCCCTTTCATGACGACGCCAGGCCCAGGAAATAATTCCCAATGCATCATCCTCATAGACATTTCAAATAGTATTTATTTAAAGACCTTATAAGCGAGCCAACAAAGCCAACTCTTGTCGTGACAAATCATGACATCAAACACAATATTTTGGACCAAACAAATAATTACAAAGAAAGTGTTGTAACCTGCCGTTTTTTTCTTCTTTCTAATTATTTGTTCGGCCCAAAACATTGTGTTTATTGTGATGATTTGTCACAACTCGAGTTGGCTTTGTCCGCAGCGTAAACGTCTTTAAATAAATACTTTCTGCAAAGTCTATGAGGAAAATGAACGGGGAATTATTTTTCAGGTCTTCGAGGGGGCGGGACTGCGACGCTCTATCGGAGTCTATGTAGGAGAGCCGCCATTGGACCGAAGCCCCATGAAGTGAACGGAGTTGTCGTAAACTCCGTCTTACTCTTTGGCTCTGTCTCAAACTAAGTAATACGACCGACACCCCCACTATGGGAGGGAAGACTTGCGATTTGCTAGCTAGAAAATGAAATGATGTGTGAAACACATCGCCACCCGCTGCTCCCAAGATGGAGTTACACCTCGCCGCTCACAGCACGTTCAACGTGCCGTGAGCTTGTAGATCTGTAGAGCTTGTAGATCTGCTATTTTCGACGCAGTGTTAAGTAAGTACACACACACACAACATGTTTCCCCAGCAGAGCAGGACATAGGAGTGGTAATGTACGCACACGTTGTAATCTGAAAAACAAAGGTGTGTGTGTGTGTGTGTGTGTGTGTGTGTGTGTGTGTGTGTGTGTGTGTGTGTGTGTGTGTGTGTGTGTGTGTGTGTGTGTGTGTGTGTGTGTGTGTGTGTGTGTGTGTGTGTGTGTGTGTGTGTGTGTGTGTGTGTGTCATAATGTTTACATTGTCCATGTGACAATGTGTAAGACTGTACGTTTAGCATTAATTGAAAGCTCCAGCTGTTTATCGCCCGCTATATGGAGGAAAACGTACTGCTCGTTGAATGTCCTAGATTTCATCATAGATATAGATGGGGCGGCGGTGGCTCAGGGGTAAGAGTGACCGGATTGGAACCGCAAGGTTCCCGGTTCGAACCCTGGGGGCTCCCCCAGAGTTAGTGTCGAAGTGTCCTTGAGCAAGACTCTGAACCCCTAATTGCTCCTGATGTGCAGGTTGGTGCCTTGCATGGTTTCCTCCAGCATCGGTGTATGAATGTGTGTGTGAATACTGGGTGAACGACAGCTACGGCAGTCCGCTCCGGCAACCGGAAATGGATCAGTGCTCGATACATAAACCTGCTTGAAATGGATCAGTGCTCGATACATAAACCTGCTTGAAATGGATCAGTGCTCGATACATAAACCTGCTTGAAATGGATCAGTGCTCGATACATAAACCTGCTTGAAATGGATCAGTGCTCGATACATAAACCTGCTCTCCGTCACAGCCCTAGTTTCTACTACGGCAGAACCTACACTCCCACGTAGTGACTACAACGCCATGTCATAACCATGTTTATTGAAATTCTAGCTGTCATACATTCACACCGATTGCTCCATCACCTCTCTTATGCTGTGTAATGTGTTGGCATGCTCTGAATGAAGAAATAACACTAATACCACATGTCATATTAACCATGTTTATTAAAACGGTTTTAGAATAACACAGATTGCTCCATGCAGCACCTTCCTCTTTCCACTGCTGATCATGTCCAGCACAATATCGGCAAGTTAGCTGACGCGCGGCGGGGTGGTTTTTTTAATGTTTGACACATGCTGCATAGACGCGTCACCATACTTGTCGCCGACGGCTGTTTGCTTAACGATTTTGACAGCTACGGCGATGGCGTCATAGCCGCCGTACTTCCGCCTAGCGGAGCCGTCCTGAAAACAGTCGTTGCTTAACCCATTTTGGGCGGGAACCCCTTTTGGTGTTTTAAACATTATGTTATAATTTAGCTACCGAGTGGCGCGCTACGAGCTTGTAGGTCTGCTATTTTTGAAAAATCGTGAAAATGTGGTGCAAATTTTGGATATATTTTTTTCAGAACAAAAGTAAAATCTTTGCTTCTGAGGGGTCACTGGAACAACATATTTTCAGATGGGGGGGGCGGAGGCCAATTACATATAATTGTTGGGGTCCTTGACATGAAATATTGAGCACCACTGATACAGAAACACGAGGTATTTCAGAAAACTGAGAATTTAGAAGACATTTTTTAAATTTCGACGTCAGGCCTAAATGGTTTAAAGTCCTTAATGGCATTAAAGCACACCTTGTCGTGTAATACTGCTTAAATAATAACTATTAGATCCAGTGGAACATTTCCTGAAAACGTAACCGTTTGGACAGTCACTGTCTCTAATACACAAGCCTTTTGAAATGACTAAATGTAATACTGGTATTTTTAATGCGCTGGAGAAAAAGTAGTTAATTTAGCAACCGTGCGTTATGCTGGGGTAATTAAGTTGGCCTACTCCCCCCCCCCCCCCCCCCCCCCCCCCCCCCCCCCCCCCACAACGCATTTAACCCTTTTAGTCCTGACGTCGAAATAAATAAAATGTCTTTTTAAAATGTTGTTTTTTCTGAAAAACATCATGTTTCTGTATCAGTGGTTCTCAATACTTCATGTCAAGGACCCCAAAAGTTATATGAAATATGCCTCCGACCCCCCATCTGAAAATATGTTGTTCCAGTGACCCCTCCCCCAGAAGCAAAGATTTTAGTTAAAATGTTCACTCTGTAATAATATTCAAAGATTTGAGGCACATTTTCACGACTTTTCAAAAATAGCAGACCTACAAGCTCATAGCGCGCCACTCGGTGCCGCGCTATGAGCTCGTATATCTGCTATTATTCAATAGCTAAAGTATAACATAATGCTTTAAAGCACTAGACTAGTTTTTAATTCCCGGATTAAATGACATTATAGAAAGACGTAATTTTACGTTCTGGCTCAGGCGGGGCGGGGGGGGGGGGAAATAACGTAATTCCGCTCTGTGTGTTTCTCTCAGATATTCCACCTCAAACTCATGTTTCTCTGTGTGTTTCTCTCAGATATTCCACCTCAAACTCATGTTTCTCTGTGTGTTTCTCAGATATTCCACCTCAAACTCATGTTTCTCTGTGTGTTTCTCTGATATTCCACCTCAAACTCATGTTTCTCTGTGTGTTTCTCAGATATTCCACCTCAAACTCATGTTTCTCTGTGTGTTTCTCTCAGATATTCCACCTCAAACTCATGTTTCTCTGTGTGTTTCTCTCTGATATTCCACCTCAAACTCATGTTTCTCTGTGTTTTTCTCTCAGATATTCCACCTCAAACTCATGTTTCTCTGTGTGTTTCTCTGATATTCCACCTCAAACTCATGTTTCTCTGTGTGTTTCTCTGATATTCCACCTCAAACTCATGTCTCTCTGTGTGTTTCTCTCATATATTCCACCTCAAACTCATGTTTCTCTGTGTTTTTCTCTCAGATATTCCACCTCAAACTCATGTTTCTCTGTGTGTTTCTCAGATATTCCACCTCAAACTCATGTTTCTCTGTGTGTTTCTCTCATATATTCCACCTCAAACTCATGTTTCTCTGTGTTTCTCTCAGATATTCCACCTCAAACTCATGTTTCTCTGTGTGTTTCTCTGATATTCCACCTCAAACTCATGTTTCTCTGTGTGTTTCTCTGATATTCCACCTCAAACTCATGTTTCTCTGTGTGTTTCTCTCTGATATTCCACCTCAAACTCATGTTTCTCTGTGTGTTTCTCAGATATTCCACCTCAAACTCATGTCTCTCTGTGTGTTTCTCAGATATTCCACCTCAAACTCATGTCTCTCTGTGTGTTTCTCAGATATTCCACCTCAAACTCATGTTTCTCTGTGTTTCTCTCAGATATTCCACCTCAAACTCATGTTTCTCTGTGTGTTTCTCTCTGATATTCCACCTCAAACTCATGTTTCTCTGTGTGTTTCTCAGATATTCCACCTCAAACTCATGTCTCTCTGTGTGTTTCTCAGATATTCCACCTCAAACTCATGTTTCTCTGTGTGTTTCTCTCAGATATTCCACCTCAAACTCATGTTTCTCTGTGTGTTTCTCTCAGATATTCCACCTCAAACTCATGTTTCTCTGTGTGTTTCTCTCATATATTCCACCTCAAACTCATGTTTCTCTGTGTGTTTCTCTCAGATATTCCACCTCAAACTCATGTTTCTCTGTGTGTTTCTCTGATATTCCACCTCAAACTCATGTTTCTCTGTGTGTTTCTCTCTGATATTCCACCTCAAACTCATGTTTCTCTGTGTGTTTCTCTCAGATATTCCACCTCAAACTCATGTTTCTCTGTGTGTTTCTCTGATATTCCACCTCAAACTCATGTTTCTCTGTGTGTTTCTCTCATATATTCCACCTCAAACTCATGTTTCTCTGTGTGTTTCTCTGATATTCCACCTCAAACTCATGTTTCTCTGTGTGTTTCTCTGATATTCCACCTCAAACTCATGTTTCTCTGTGTGTTTCTCTGATATTCCACCTCAAACTCATGTTTCTCTGTGTGTTTCTCTCAGATATTCCACCTCAAACTCATGTTTCTCTGTGTGTTTCTCTCTGATATTCCACCTCAAACTCATGTTTCTCTGTGTGTTTCTCTGATATTCCACCTCAAACTCATGTTTCTCTGTGTGTTTCTCTCAGATATTCCACCTCAAACTCATGTTTCTCTGTGTGTTTCTCTGATATTCCACCTCAAACTCATGTCTCTCTGTGTGTTTCTCAGATATTCCACCTCAAACTCATGTTTCTCTGTGTGTTTCTCTCTGATATTCCACCTCAAACTCATGTTTCTCTGTGTGTTTCTCTCAGATATTCCACCTCAAACTCATGTTTCTCTGTGTGTTTCTCTCTGATATTCCACCTCAAACTCATGTTTCTCTGTGTGTTTCTCTCAGATATTCCACCTCAAACTCATGTTTCTCTGTGTGTTTCTCTCAGATATTCCACCTCAAACTCATGTTTCTCTGTGTGTTTCTCTCAGATATTCCACCTCAAACTCATGTTTCTCTGTGTGTTTCTCTCATATATTCCACCTCAAACTCATGTTTCTCTGTGTGTTTCTCTGATTTTCCACCTCAAACTCATGTTTCTCTGTGTGTTTCTCTCAGATATTCCACCTCAAACTCATGTTTCTCTGTGTGTTTCTCTCATATATTCCACCTCAAACTCATGTTTCTCTGTGTGTTTCTCTGATATTCCACCTCAAACTCATGTCTCTCTGTGTGTTTCTCTCAGATATTCCACCTCAAACTCATGTTTCTCTGTGTGTTTCTCTCAGATATTCCACCTCAAACTCATGTTTCTCTGTGTGTTTCTCTCAGATATTCCACCTCAAACTCATGTTTCTCTGTGTGTTTCTCTCATATATTCCACCTCAAACTCATGTTTCTCTGTGTGTTTCTCTGATATTCCACCTCAAACTCATGTTTCTCTGTGTGTTTCTCTCAGATATTCCACCTCAAACTCATGTTTCTCTGTGTGTTTCTCTCAGATATTCCACCTCAAACTCATGTTTCTCTGTGTGTTTCTCTCAGATATTCCACCTCAAACTCATGTTTCTCTGTGTGTTTCTCTCTGATATTCCACCTCAAACTCATGTCTCTCTGTGTGTTTCTCTCAGATATTCCACCTCAAACTCATGTTTTTCTGTGTGTTTCTCTCAGATATTCCACCTCAAACTCATGTTTTTCTGTGTTTCTCTGATATTCCACCTCAAACTCATGTTTCTCTGTGTGTTTCTCTCAGATATTCCACCTCAAACTCATGTTTCTCTGTGTGTTTCTCTCAGATATTCCACCTCAAACTCATGTTTCTCTGTGTGTTTCTCTCATATATTCCACCTCAAACTCATGTTTCTCTGTGTGTTTCTCTCTGATATTCCACCTCAAACTCATGTTTCTCTGTGTGTTTCTCTCAGATATTCCACCTCAAACTCATGTTTCTCTGTGTGTTTCTCTCAGATATCCCCAACTCAGACTCTGAGAGCTTCAACCCGTCGCTGTGGGAGGAGCAGAGGAAGCAGAGAGCGCAGGTGGCGTTCGAGTGCGACGAGGACAAAGACGAGAGGGAGACGCCGCCTCGGGTCAGTGCTCTGTCTTCAACCTGGGGTCCCGGGACTAAATTAACATTGATTGTACAATATAAATTGGGGTCTCAGAGAGTATGTTGGCCTCTGGTGACATGGTGCCCAGCACAGGACTATTAACCCATTCTGACCTGAGATCAGATTCTAAAATTGTCTTCTACATCCTGACAGTTTTCTGAAAAAGCTATGTTTCTATGTCAGTCGTCTATTTTTCAAAAATAGCAGATCTACAAGCTCGTAGCGCGCCACTCGGTGGCGCGCTATGAGCTTGTAGATCTGCTATTTTTCAATAGCTAAAGCATAACATAATGCTAACACCAAAAGGGTTTCCTCCCAAAATGGGTTAAATGTGCTGATAAAACTATCCCTACAAAAACATTGTCAGTAGCCTGTAGATGTCTGGATGATAACAGTACGTTAAGGTGGTTTCAGTAGCCTGTAGATGTCTGGATGATAACAGTACGTTAAGGTGGTTTCAGTAGCCTGTAGATGTCTGGATGATAACAGTACGTTAAGGTGGTTTCAGTAGCCTGTAGATGTCTGGATGATAACAGTACGTTAAGGTGGTTTCAGTAGCCTGTAGATGTCTGGATGATAACAGTACGTTAAGGTGGTTTCAGTAGCCTGTAGATGTCTGGATGATAACAGTACGTTAAGGTGGTTTCAGTAGCCTGTAGATGTCTGGATGATAACAGTACGTTAAGGTGGTTTCAGTAGCCTGTAGATGTCTGGATGATAACAGTACGTTAAGGTGGTTTCAGTAGCCTGTAGATGTCTGGATGATAACAGTACGTTAAGGTGGTTTCAGTAGCCTGTAGATGTCTGGATGATAACAGTACGTTAAGGTGGTTTCAGTAGCCTGTAGATGTCTGGATGATAACAGTACGTTAAGGTGGTTTCAGTAGCCTGTAGATGTCTGGATGATAACAGTACGTTAAGGTGGTTTCAGTAGCCTGTAGATGTCTGGATGATAACAGTACGTTAAGGTGGTTTCAGTAGCCTGTAGATGTCTGGATGATAACAGTACGTTAAGGTGGTTTCAGTAGCCTGTAGATGTCTGGATGATAACAGTACGTTAAGGTGGTTTCAGTAGCCTGTAGATGTCTGGATGATAACAGTACGTTAAGGTGGTTTCAGTAGCCTGTAGATGTCTGGATGATAACAGTACGTTAAGGTGGTTTCAGTAGCCTGTAGATGTCTGGATGATAACAGTACGTTAAGGTGGTTTCAGTAGCCTGTAGATGTCTGGATGATAACAGTACGTTAAGGTGGTTTCAGTAGCCTGTAGATGTCTGGATGATAACAGTACGTTAAGGTGGTTTCAGTAGCCTGTAGATGTCTGGATGATAACAGTACGTTAAGGTGGTTTCAGTAGCCTGTAGATGTCTGGATGATAACAGTACGTTAAGGTGGTTTCAGTAGCCTGTAGATGTCTGGATGATAACAGTACGTTAAGGTGGTTTCAGTAGCCTGTAGATGTCTGGATGATAACAGTACGTTAAGGTGGTTTCAGTAGCCTGTAGATGTCTGGATGATAACAGTACGTTAAGGTGGTTTCAGTAGCCTGTAGATGTCTGGATGATAACAGTACGTTAAGGTGGTTTCAGTAGCCTGTAGATGTCTGGATGATAACAGTACGTTAAGGTGGTTTCAGTAGCCTGTAGATGTCTGGATGATAACAGTACGTTAAGGTGGTTTCAGTAGCCTGTAGATGTCTGGATGATAACAGTACGTTAAGGTGGTTTCAGTAGCCTGTAGATGTCTGGATGATAACAGTACGTTAAGGTGGTTTCAGTAGCCTGTAGATGTCTGGATGATAACAGTACGTTAAGGTGGTTTCAGTAGCCTGTAGATGTCTGGATGATAACAGTACGTTAAGGTGGTTTCAGTAGCCTGTAGATGTCTGGATGATAACAGTACGTTAAGGTGGTTTCAGTAGCCTGTAGATGTCTGGATGATAACAGTACGTTAAGGTGGTTTCAGTAGCCTGTAGATGTCTGGATGATAACAGTACGTTAAGGTGGTTTCAGTAGCCTGTAGATGTCTGGATGATAACAGTACGTTAAGGTGGTTTCAGTAGCCTGTAGATGTCTGGATGATAACAGTACGTTAAGGTGGTTTCAGTAGCCTGTAGATGTCTGGATGATAACAGTACGTTAAGGTGGTTTCAGTAGCCTGTAGATGTCTGGATGATAACAGTACGTTAAGGTGGTTTCAGTAGCCTGTAGATGTCTGGATGATAACAGTACGTTAAGGTGGTTTCAGTAGCCTGTAGATGTCTGGATGATAACAGTACGTTAAGGTGGTTTCAGTAGCCTGTAGATGTCTGGATGATAACAGTACGTTAAGGTGGTTTCAGTAGCCTGTAGATGTCTGGATGATAACAGTACGTTAAGGTGGTTTCAGTAGCCTGTAGATGTCTGGATGATAACAGTACGTTAAGGTGGTTTCAGTAGCCTGTAGATGTCTGGATGATAACAGTACGTTAAGGTGGTTTCAGTAGCCTGTAGATGTCTGGATGATAACAGTACGTTAAGGTGGTTTCAGTAGCCTGTAGATGTCTGGATGATAACAGTACGTTAAGGTGGTTTCAGTAGCCTGTAGATGTCTGGATGATAACAGTACGTTAAGGTGGTTTCAGTAGCCTGTAGATGTCTGGATGATAACAGTACGTTAAGGTGGTTTCAGTAGCCTGTAGATGTCTGGATGATAACAGTACGTTAAGGTGGTTTCAGTAGCCTGTAGATGTCTGGATGATAACAGTACGTTAAGGTGGTTTCAGTAGCCTGTAGATGTCTGGATGATAACAGTACGTTAAGGTGGTTTCAGTAGCCTGTAGATGTCTGGATGATAACAGTACGTTAAGGTGGTTTCAGTAGCCTGTAGATGTCTGGATGATAACAGTACGTTAAGGTGGTTTCAGTAGCCTGTAGATGTCTGGATGATAACAGTACGTTAAGGTGGTTTCAGTAGCCTGTAGATGTCTGGATGATAACAGTACGTTAAGGTGGTTTCAGTAGCCTGTAGATGTCTGGATGATAACAGTACGTTAAGGTGGTTTCAGTAGCCTGTAGATGTCTGGATGATAACAGTACGGTAAAAGGTGGTTTCATTTTATTTCCGGCATCGCTTTGTTTTGGTCCCCCATGTTTGTTTGTTTTAGTCTGGCCAGTCGCTACGAGTTGGAATAAAAGATGGATATACCAAACACAAACTATTCCAAGAAGTACTTGAAGAAACGTGTTTAATTCAAGGCTTTGTAATTCTGATTCTGCTTTGGTTGTACCGTCCTGAGGACTACAAAACCAGTAGCCTCGGAAACCCAGACGTTTTTATTTCCAGGGAGAAAAAAAAAAGGTCTGGGACCGAGTCAGTCCACTTCAATACGGCATAGAGTAGTCGATCACTCTCTGCTGATTTCTGATTGTCTGCACCTTTGTTAAATTGACGCACACACTCCTCTCTTTCTCTCTGTCGCTCTAATTAATTAGTCTCATGTCGCGCAGCTGCGTCTAGATTCTCCCGGCGGATCCTGCCGGGAGCTGCCTGTGCCATAGAAAGCATAGGTGGACCCTATGGGTGGACCCCAGGGAGCTGCCTGTGCCATAGAAAGCATAGGTGGACCCTATGGGTGGACCCCAGGGAGCTGCCTGTGCCATAGAAAGCATAGGTGGACCCTATGGGTGGACCCCAGGGAGCTGCCTGTGCCATAGAAAGCATAGGTGGACCCTATGGGTGGACCCCAGGGAGCTGCCTGTGCCATAGAAAGCATAGGTGGACCCTATGGGTGGACCCCAGGGAGCTGCCTGTGCCATAGAAAGCATAGGTGGACCGCAGGCTAACAAACCAGTGACTCCAGCGGGTACAGGCGAGTCGGCGTGTTGCTTTGTGTTGCACCCCGTCCTCCTTACGGGAGCAGAGACCAACACCCCAGCAGCTCCACATGAGGTCATAATGGGTGTGTTGCACCCCGTCCTCCTTACGGGAGCAGACCAACACCCCAGCAGCTCCACATGAGGTCATAATGGGCGTGTTGCACCCCGTCCTCCTTACGGGAGCAGAGACCAACACCCCAGCAGCTCCACATGAGGTCATAATGGGTGTGTTGCACCCCGTCCTCCTTACGGGAGCAGAGACCAACACCCCAGCAGCTCCACATGAGGTCATAATGGGCGTGTTTTCCACCTATTTGCTCCGTGCCGTGCGTCCTGCCCGTACAATATGGCAAGGTTGGCACCCACCCAGGAGGTGGCACGAGGTGGCAGCCTGGCACCCACCCAGGAGGTGGCACGAGGTGGCAGCCTGGCACCCACCCAGGAGGTGGCACGAGGTGGCAGCCTGGCACCCACCCAGGAGGTGGCACGAGGTGGCAGCCTGGCACCCACCCAGGAGGTGGCACGAGGTGGCAGCCTGGCACCCACCCAGGAGGTGGGTGCCCGGCTGAATATGGCAGTCTGGCCCCGGTGTCTGTCTGGCCTCCCCCCACCCACACACACTCGCGCACAGTCGCACACACACACACACACACACACACACAACCTGTGATGAAACCGTAGACAAAATACATCACATTGTGCGTGCGTGCGTAGATCTGCTATTTTTGACGAATCGATTTGTCTACAGTGAAATAAGAATGTACAACATTTACAGGTCTGTTTTTTTCCAAGTATAGAGGGATTTAAGTGGTGCTGAATTTGCCGCTCAACAAAAGCTTAGCGTATGACGGAGGTTAATTTCACATTGACTTTTAATCTCCATCATACGATTATTGTGACGTTTATTTTTTCTTCTATCATGACAAACGATGGTAACGATATTCTGTTCCCGTCCCTGTCCCCAGGAGGGCAACCTGAAGCCTAATAATAATGGTTCTGTCCCATCCTTGTCCCCAGGAGGGCAACCTGAAGCCTAATAATAATGGTTCTGTCCCATCCTTGTCCCCAGGAGGGCAACCTGAAGCCTAATAATAATGGTTCTGTCCCATCCTTGTCCCCAGGAGGGCAACCTGAAGCCTAATAATAATGGTTCTGTCCCATCCTTGTCCCCAGGAGGGCAACCTGAAGCCTAATAATAATGGTTCTGTCCCATCCTTGTCCCCAGGAGGGCAACCTGAAGCCTAATAATAATGGTTCTGTCCCATCCTTGTCCCCAGGAGGGCAACCTGAAGCCTAATAATAATGGTTCTGTCCCATCCTTGTCCCCAGGAGGGTAACCTGAAGCGCTACCCCACGCCGTACCCTGACGAGCTGAAGAACATGGTGAAGACGGCCCAGTCCGTGGCTCACCGGCTGAAGGAGGACGAGGAGGAGTCGGCCAGAGAGAGGAACCGCATCGGGGTGCAAGACGTCGGAGTCAAGGTCTGTTTAAACCAGCTTAGAAATAGTATTTACACTCTTTGCAGTGTTATTGTGCTGTAGGTTAACACCCCGAGCGCACAGGACGAAGTTCTCCGCCTTTTCAATTAGTAACGCCCAGCGCTTAAGACGGAGATTGATAAAAAAGACTATTGATATCAAAACCGATCGCATCATCATCCACAGGCTGGGAGCATCTGTTGCGCAACATTCGATGTTATTTTTCCGGTGGGACGTCATCGAAAATGTCCCCCCCCCCCCCCCATTTTAGCCGACGAGATCGAAAATCTTAAAACTTGAATAACTCTTGATCTAAATCATTCCGGCCAAATCTAAG